>NW_027461015.1:0-7500 GCF_037038515.1 Microtus pennsylvanicus
TCCTTCCTTCCTTTTTTTTTGGGGGGGGGGTGGTGTTTGGTTAAACTTTTATATATGTTTTTTTTTTATTTGGGTTGGGGGCCTCTCTATAAAGCCTGGGAATTCACAGAGGTCCACCTGCCTCTGTCTCTTTGATGATAGAATAAAAGATGTGCACCACAATAACCAGGCTCAGTTTCTTGTAAATTTAGTTTAATTTCAAATTTTGTTTGTATCTCTTGGTCTGCACCAAGTGTGTCCCTGTGGGGGTGGGGGGGGGGCAGGGAAGTTGTCCTATTTTAGAACATTTTATTTTACTTTTATTTGAGACAGTCTTTCCGGTTGTGTAGAACTTATTTTAATTTCAAATTTTTAAAGAATTTTTTATGATTTATTTAACTTTATTTTATGTGCAGTCGTGTGAGACTGGATTTACAATCACTTATGAGCTGCTGCCTTGTGGGGGTTACATCTCAGGAGCACAAGAACCCAAATCTGTGCTGTACTCCCTGTCACCAGAAGAGGTCACTAGATCCCCACCATGTGGTTTCTGGACATTCCAGAAATTCCATCTCTCCAGTTCTCATTCTTTCATTGTTCCTCCTGCATGCCTGCATCTAGTGAGAGAGTGGGCACCGTTCCTCCCTGCTTCTGTGTATCTGTGTCTGTCACGTCCCGGATAGCCAGAGTGCCCGCCACCTATGCCTGAGATAGATGTGGCCGGCAGCCCTGGGGCTGGGGGAAAGGGAGAGAGTGGGTTCCCTGGAGAGCCTTGGGCAGAGGCTCTGTGGATTCCCCTGCAGGAGGCCGCACCGCCTCTGAGGAGCCCATGGGGGAGGGGAAAAGGGAAGGTCAACCATACAGTCCTGCCTGGCTTTTGCTTTGCTTTGCTTTGTTTTTGTTTTTGTTTTTGTTTGTTTGTTTTATTTTATTTTCCGGTACAGCTGTGACCAGGTCTGGATCCAGGACAGACTCCAAAGCTAGAGAGAAATCCTGTCTCAGAAAACAACAACAACAACCAAAAAATAAATAAATACATAAACTAATAAATGAATGGATAGATAGCTAGATAGACAGACAGACAGACAGACAGAGAGAGAGAGAGAGAGAGAGATGATAAAAACACCTCCAAGATCAGGGAGACCAAGGCAGGCAGATCACTGTGAGTTTAAGGCTCCCTTGTTCTGCAGATTGAGATTCAAGGCCAGGCAAAGTGACACAGAGAAACCCTGTTTTCAAAAAAAAGGTGGGGCCTGGAGAGATGGCTCTGTGGTTAAGAGTGCTGACTGCTCTTCCAGAGGACCCAGGTTCAATTCCTACCACCCACATGGCAGTTAACAGCTGTCGGTAACTCCAAGATCTGACACCCTCAGATAGACATACATGCAGGCAAAACACCAATGCCGATAAAATAAATCATTAGAAAAATAAATATATAAAAAAGGTTGTTTTGCCTTTAATCCCAGCATTAGGAGGCAGAGGCAGATGGCTCTCCGTGAGTCTGAGGCCAGTCTTTCTTGTGTACAAAGTGAGTCCCAGGGCATACAAGGGTACACAACGAAACCCTATGTTGAAAAACCACAAATAAACAAACAAATAAAGAGATAATAACAATAAAAATATTTGAGAGTTCAAATAATTTATTTCATCCACAATAAAAGAATATAAAAATAAAAATATCAAACGCATTTGAACGCATCAGCACAGGAGACCGCTTCCTAAATCTAACTCCAGTAGCAGGGACTCTGAGAGAAACAAAATTAATCAATGGGACCTCGTGAAACTGAAAAGCTTCTTCTGTAAAGCAAAGGAAATGGCCAACAAGACAAAACGAAAAAGATCTTCACTAACCCCACATCAGACAGAGGTCTGAGCTCCAAAACATATAAAGAACTCAAGACATTGGTCATCTCAAGAACAAATAATCCAATTCACAAAATGGAGTACAGACTTAAACAGAGAACACTCAACCGAGGAATCTAAAATGGCTGAAAGACACTTAAGGAAATGTTCAACACCCTTAGTCATCAGAGAAACGCAAATCAAAACAAGTTTCTAGAAACAAGGAGACAGTTCATAATGTTTCTTTCTTCTTTTCTTCCTTTTTTTTTTTGGTTGAACATATATATATATTTATTTATTTAATTTGGGATGGGGGCCTTTCTACAAAGCCTGGGAATTCACAGAGGTACACCTGTCTCTGTCTCTTGGATGATAGAATAAAAGATGTGTACCACAGTGACAACCCAACTAAGTTTTTGGTATCTCATTCTGTTAGTTTCATGTACATTTAGTTTAATTTCAAATTTTGTTTGTATCTCTTGGTCTGTCTGCACCAAGTGTGACCTTGTGGGGAGGGCAGGGAAGGTGTCCTATTTCAGAACATTTTATTTAACTTTTATTTGAGTCTTTCCAGTTGTGTAGAACTTAGTTTCATTTCAAATTTTTAAAGACCAGGAAGGATGAAAGCATTCAAAAGGACTGGTTCCATATCTGGCAGAGAGGCAGGTGGATCTCTGGGAGTTTGAGGCCAGTCTGGTCGACGAGAGCTAGTTTCAAAGACAGGCTCCAAAGCAACAGAGAAAACCCTGCCTTGAAAATCAAAACAAAAACACAAACAAAAATAAAAAACATAAATTAAATCTGTGTGTGTGTGTGTGTGTGTGTGTGTGTGTGTGTGTGTGTGAGAGAGAGAGAGAGAGAGAGAGAGAGAGAGAGAGAGAGAGAGAGAGAGAGAAGAAATGATCAAACAGGAAATAAGAAACAAAACCATAATGTCACCAAGATGACAGCCTGGTTTATATAGTGAGTTAAAGGTATTATACAGATAAACCCTGTACCAAAAAAATAATAAAAGAAGAAAACAAAAAAAAAAAAACAAGGAAGGAAGGAAGAAAAGAAGGAAGAAAAACTGGTGTTGTCCTTTTTTTCTTTGTTTATCTCAGGTTATTTTATTTTAATTTATTTTTTTTTAATTGCAGCAGCAGCAGCAGCAGCAGCAGCAGCAGCAGCAGCAGCAGCAGTATATTTTGGGCAGCACATTTCTTTATTCTCAGTTCTCAGCCCTCAGAGATCAGGAGAGGCAGAGGCAGGCAGATCGCTGTGAGTTTGAGGCTACCTTGTTCTGCAGGCAAAGAGACGACAGACACAGAGAAACTAAACATGTGTTTAGTACAGGCCTTTTATTCCGGCACTAGCAGGCAGAGGTAGAGGCAGGGGCAGCTAGATCTCTGTGAGTCTGAGGCCAGCCTTGTCTACAAAGTGAGTTCCAGGGCAAACAAGCATACACAGGGAATCCCTATGTAGAAAAACCACAAATAAATTAATAATAATAATAATAATAATCTAAGAGCTCAATGAATTGACTTCACCCATAATTCAAAAATTAAAAAATAAAGCAAAGAGTGTGTCTGACCGATCAGTGAAAGGACTATGTGGGCCAAGGGGCTGCCACAATTATGGATTGGTGAGAGTGAGGAAAGGAGGGAGGCAGCAAGGGCAGTTCCCAGTCACCTAAATGCCTTTCAAAGACATTTCACCATGGCAACCACTCACTTGCTTTCTTGGGGTTTCTTTTCTTCAGTAGTTGTGTTTGTACAACCTACCCCACTTCTCATACTAAATACAGAGTCTGAGAAAATTAAAGCAGCTGTGGAAAAATTTCCACTTGGATATCTTTTCCTGCCCAGTAAAACAAAAACGACTCTAACAAAAATATGCATATCTAAAAAAACCAAAAAAAATTTTAAAAATGCATATCTAAGCAGACCAATCAAGTTGTAGCCTCACCCTTTATATTATATTATATTATATTATATTATATTATATTATATTATTTATTGGTTTTTTGAGACAAGGTTTCTCTGTAGCTTTGGTGCCTGTCCTGGAACTCCCAGAGATCTGCCTGCCTCTGCCTCCGAGTGCTGGGAGTAAAGGCGTGCGCCACCACTGCCCTCCTTAGACTCACCCTTTAATGGTTCAGCAAGGAGTTCTAGCTGTTAGGAAGGGCTGGTGACCTTGAACTTTACTAGTCTCTGAAATCTGCCTTCTCACTTTTACCGGGTGCCCTCAGGGGCAGGAGTGGAGGCCAGGGCCTGTAGCTTTGGCTTGTACATTTACTTCAATTTTAATTTTTTTGTTTTGTTTTTCGAGACAGGGTTTCCCTGGGAAACAGTCCTAGCTGATCTGGAACTAGCTCTTGTAGACCAGGCTGGCTTCCAACTCCCAAGAAATTCACCTGCCTCTGCCCCATGTGTGCTGGGAATAAAGGCATGTGCCACCACCACTGCCCAGCCAATTTCAAATTTTATTTAAACCTCTCTCGGTGTGCCTGTGTATGTGGGGGAGACAGGGAAGGAGGTGTCATATTTCCAAACATTTTCATAACTGCACTTAGCACTGCACTCTTTTACATTTTATTTTCCTTTTATTTGAGACAGTGTTTCCAGTTGTGTAGTTTAATTTCAATTTCTTAAAGAATTTTTTTTATGATTTATTTAACCATGCAGGTGCTGGGAATTGACCCCAATTTCTCAGGAAGAGCCGCCAAACTAGCTCTCCAGGCTCTTAATTGAAAAGTTTATTTATGTGTCTCTGGGTGTGCCTGTGCCTGTGTTTGTGTTTGGTGTGTGTGTGGGGGGGGGTATATTTTGACCTCACCAGATGAAGGCATTCAAGAGCACTGACTCCATATCTGGCAGAGGCAGGATCTCTGGAAGTTTTAGGCCAGCCTGGTCTACAAGAAAGGAGCTAGTTCCAAGAACAGTCTCCAAAGCAGCAGAGAAACCCTGTCTCATAAAGCAAAACACAAAACCAAACAAAAAAATAAATAAATTGAGAGAGAGAGAAAGCGAGCGAGAGAGAGAGAGAGAGAGAGAGAGAGAGAGAGAGAGAGAGAGAGAGAGAGAAATGTGGATTTACAGATAGGAAATAAGAATAAAAAGAGAACGTTACCAACAAGACAGCCTGGTCTATAAACTGAGTTCCAGGACAGCTAGGGCTGTTACACAGAGAAACCGTGCCTCAAAAAATAATAAAAGAAGAGAAAAAAAAAAAGCAAGCAAGAAAATGCAGGGTTTTTTTTTCTTTTTCTTTTTCTTTTTTTTTTTTGTCTTTGTTAATGCCAGGCCATTCATTTTAATTTTACTTTTTCTTTTAAGATTATATTTTCAGGGGCTGTAGATATGGCTCAGAGGTTAAGAGCACTGACTGTTCTTCCAAAGGTCCTGAGTTCAATTACTAGCAACGATATGGTGGCTCACAACCATCTGTAATGGGGTCTTCTGGCCTGCAGTCATGCATGGAAGGAATGCTGTATACATAATAAATAAATAAATAAATAATTTTTAAAAAAAAGATTTTATTTGCAGAAGAAGTGTTCAGAAAGAAGAAGTCCTGGGCCATGTAGTGAGATAGATTGTCTGGAGCATAAATAAAAAGCCAATTCCTGTCTCATAAAAAGAAAAAAAATCAAGTTAAAATGTGAAATAAAAAAATAAATAAGGGTTTGTTTTGTTTTTTTTTTTTTTTTGCAATGAGTGAATTCAAGCACAAAAGATGAAAATCTTACAGCTGACACCATCCAGTCTCAAGTTAGAAAAACTTGAAACGATGCAACAGGAGACGGACAGTTGCCCAATGAACTCTTGCTATTCTCCTGGGGAAGTTTTGTTCCTGATGGTTTTTGGAACAACTAAAATCCCTCTTATCTTTTTGTTTTGTTTTGTTTTCCATGCCCCCTCAGAGGACACCTGGATGTTTGAAAAAATTTGGTTTTATTTCATTTAAGTAGAAGGTTCCTCAGACATAACTCTGAAAACACTAATACGTAATAGCCAGTTTCTATTCAGTTCAGTTCAGATTTTTACCAAAACCTCCTGTCTGGCATGTCTCTGTCTTTGTTGAGTTCCTGTACTTACAGAAGCCACGAGATAGCTGGCAGCCCATCCATAACTCTAATTTCATTCAGCAGAATTCTCCCGCGCCCCCCCCCCCCCCCGCCGATCTTGTTTCTCTGTTCTGTCCTCAAATGTGTGGGTGACTCTGAGTGGGCACCAACTTGCCACACACATCCTTCTTTTCCTGATCTAATCATGCCACTCCCCAAAAGAAAAAGGGAGGAGAAATCACTGAATGATGAGAACATTACTTGAATGAGAAAATGGGTAGGCACCCTTATGCTTAAATGTGTATTATCTCCAAAGTGCTAAAACTTGGAAGTGAGTCTTAGGAGGAATGTCATTACACAGCTTCTGTCCAGATGTCTTCAAGTAAGTTGGTCCTAAACAGCCTATTCATAAGATGGGACCTCAGAGCTTCAGTACAGAACAACATGTTTTCTGTTCAATTGAATCTTAAAGTGGTTTGATAAGGCTTTTGTATTCCCATTCTGTCAAGGATTATTCTCAGTGGTCTATATATTTCAAGGAAGAATGGTTTTTAAGAAGTATTTAGTGATTATATTTCTTTTCCCTTAGGGATAAAGAAATGGAGAAGTTCTTTGAAGCAGTAAGTCACAAAAACACCAGGCCGTTAAACTTCAGCTACAGGGAAACCCTGTCTCGTGGAAAAACAAAACAACAACAACAACAACAACAACAACAACAACAACAACAACAACAAATCCTGAAGCCAGTGATCATTGCAAACATCTGTATGTTCAGATACTGAGCCTGAGCAAGTTAGAGTGTCACAGATTTGCTGCAATTCATTGCAAATTTCATGTGGATCACAAATCCTGCTCAAGTTACAGCTGTTAGTGTCAGTGTGAACCTTGACACCATCTCTACTGGATTCCTGTCAGCTGGGCTCCGGTCTGCTAGAAAAGCAGAAGAACTAAGGTACCGTAATTAACCTCTTCTGTGCCCCACCTGCAAGAACACTCTGTAAGCTACAGTTCTGAAAACAGCCTGGTCCTGGCATAAGAACAGACAGGAGGACCAATGGAACCAAATAGAAGACCCGGATATCGATCCACACATCTTCGAACACCTGATCTTTGATAAAGAAGCCAAAAATATCCAATAGAAAAAAAAGAAAGCATGTGAGTTCAAGACCAGCCTGGTCTACAAGAGCTAGTTCCAGGACAGGCTCCAAAAAAAAAAAAAAAACCTACAGAACAACCCTGTCTCGAAAAAGAAAGAAAGAAAGAAAGAAAGAAAGAAAGAAAGAAAGAAGAAAAAGAAAACAGTGCTGTCCTCAAAAATGCCCTCTCCTTTTGAACACGGCCCCTCACACAGCTCTGATGATGCAGGAGGATGCCGAGGGCCCAGTTGGTGCCTGTATCTGTGCCTTGGCAGCAGCTATTCATGTCTTGCCACTCAGAGTCAAATTCCCTTAAGTTTAGCCTTCCCTAAGTGCTTGTTCACTTCAGAAGACTCAACCCTCATCTTCCGTGTCCTCCTGGCCTAATTTCTCATATTACTGTTTTACTGAGTATGAATCAGTAATATGAGATGTTCAGGAGAGGGAGGAAGGGTCATTCATGAAAAAAGTGAGTGTTCAACTCACTAACTCCCCATG
>NW_027461015.1:22500-35000 GCF_037038515.1 Microtus pennsylvanicus
AGTGGGGGGTATCTCACCGCCAGGCACCCAACCCGGTGCGGTGGCGGTTCCCCACACGAGACGCGCCTTCCCGGAGGACGACGACGACGGGGCCGGAAGAGTCCCCAGACGCACCTCGGCCGGCGGACCCACCGCCACGCCGCAGACGACGGACGTCCGCTAAGCCTCCTTTTCCCTCGCGAGGTTCCCGAAACGCGCAGAGCCTGCCTCTCGCACCCTCTCGCACGGACCCACCGCCGAGACAGACGCGCCCGCCGACGCCGAAGGAAGGCCCTCCGGCGGCGACGGGCCCCGACGCGTCCGGCGACGCGCCGGGAGACGACCGACCGCCGTTCTCTCCAAAGGCCGCACCCGAGAGAGAGGTCACGACCCCGCAAAGCCAGAACCGGATCCCCGACCCCGAGGAGGGACGGGTCAACCGCTGCTCCCCAACCGTGGGAACGCTGCCGGGGAGGGGGAGCGAGGCGACCTCCACACGGCACACAACACGAGCGACGCACGCACGCGACGCGCGCGACGAGGCCGCGGTCCGCGGGAACGGCAAAGACGGGGAAGCGCGGGAGGGACCGCTCGCGGCGGGCACGGACGGTGGACGGGTGGGGCCCGGGAGCCCACCGCCACCCAGCCCCGCTCTTCCCGCTCGGCTCCGCGCCCCGACCGAGGCGCGTACGCACCCTCGGGGGAGTGGGGGAATCGGGGTCCCGCGGCACTCGGGCGTGCACGCACGCGTCCCCTTCTTTCCCCGCCACGGGTAACACGTCCCAGGCTCCGACACGGCACGCCAGCCGAATCCACGACACGCTCTCTTGCCCCGCGTGGTTTCTCCCCGGACTCGGAGCGAGGAGGCGCGGGCCGCAGCGGGTGACACAAACGCTCGGGTTTTCCCCCCCCAAAGACGGGACGCGGCGAGGGGCACCCGGCCGAAGCTACGCGCATCGGGCGGTCGGGGCGTGCCGGGGCGACCCCAAGCACACCCTCTCTCCATCGGATCGCTAGAGAAGGCACTTTTTCTCACTGAGGGCGGGCGGGACGGACCCGGCCCGACGAGCCTCCGGTCGCGGCAGCGCAAGAGCAGGGGAAGCGACACACACACCGCTCGATGATCTCGAGCGCGGCGAGGCGGGGGGGTCTGCGGTATCGGTAAGGCTTTTTCTCCCTTTCCGGGGCGTACTCTTGAGCGTTCGCGGACACGGGGGACCGGACCGAGAAAAAGCATACTACACAAGAGGTCCCCCGAGAGCCAGGCCTGCCTCTGCGGCAACACCCACCGGGTCTGCACCAGGCGGGGAGGCATTCTCAGTCCGTCACCGACGGACCACCTTTAACGGTGAGAAGAAAATTAAAAGGCCGGCCGCGACCGCTCAACACCACCCAACGGCTCACCGCCTACGGGAGAAGGCAGCGCGTGGTGGGCCGCTCGCCCGATCTCACGAGACGGCCGTGAGAGAGCCATCTTACCGCAGCGAGCCTCTCTTACCCGCTCGCCTCGACCCCCTTTTTCTTTCTTGATCCTCGGGATCACACACCTCGCAGAGGAACACCGCTCATGGCCGTACCGCACACAGGAGGCATACGCGTCGGGGAACCGGGAAACGCCGCCGCCGCTCAGAACCGGGCACCTCTGAAGATCGGCCTGGAACGCTCCAGGAGCACCACGAGGATCGCAAGCAAGGCGCGTGCACACGAGCCCGGTCGGGAGGGGCACGTAACGCGGCAATCAGCCGACCCTCCCCCGGCTCGGAGGGAGGAGGGCCAAACAGACCCACACACGGTGGGCATAGCGAAACGCGCGACGGGGAACAAAGCCCCCGGCGCGCCTCACGGGAACCCCCACGAACCACAGCGAGGAGTGCGGGGGGGCTTTCACAGGGCTCGGGCCGGATAACCGCACCCCTGCCTTCCACACACCACCGGTAAAGGTGGGGAGGAGAGACGAGGGGCCCGCTGGCAGAACGAGAAGAGCGGCCGCCATTCGCCATGAATGTCCGTCCCTCGCCTGGCGCGGCTTAGGCCTCCGGCCCGAATGAACACAGGGCAAGCGCACCACATCGATCAACAAAGCAGAACCGGGAAGAATCGAGCGAGAGATCAAACCACAGACCCAACACATGCCACAGAAAAAAAAAAAAAAAAAAAAAGGAAAAAAAAAAGAAAACCCTTCACACCTCCACACCAAAAAAGAGCGGTGGGGGGTCAACGGGGAATCCAATTAAAGAGGAGTGCACTCGGGAGGCACATAACATGAGGCAGCAGAAGGGCCGGGCCACCCTCAACCCAAAAAGGACTCATGGAGACTCGGGAGCTCCACAAGCTGGGAGGGGGGGTAAAAAAAAAAAAACCGGTGCGCTCGGGAGGCACACGGGAGCAGAGGACCATGGGGGAGACTCGGGAGCTCCACAACCTGGTCCCCGCCCGCAAAAAAAAAAGAAAAAAAAAAAAAAAGCACCGGGACGGTAAGGGAGCAGCATCGAGAGACGGGTCCCACCATCCAAACAGAACGGGTGACAAGCCACGAAGCGGGGACGCCTGACACGCTTCACCACGGGCTTTTGCAAGGAAGCCGGTCATCTCAAAAAGCCTCAGGGGAAAGCACAGCAGCGAGACGCGGGCTGGGCTAGACGGGGGAAAATAACACCCAGTGAGGCTCGGAAGAGAGACCGCCACCTAGCGTCCTTTAATGTCACCCAGTTAAAGGACAGCGTGTCAGCACCTATCTGCAGGTACAATAAGGACAGATAGCAATTATTAGAAGAATGGCAACAGGCACGGGGAGTCATTCACAGACCACACAGAACTCCTGAAAGTGAGGCTGGGTGAAATGTCCCAAAAATGTCCCCATAAACAAGAGAACCGACCCTCAAAGGAACAACTGGTCGACCTCATAACCATGAAAGGACCGAGAGAGCGAGGTGGACATGCCAGAAAGCCGGGCGCCCAGCCTCCTCCCGGCCGAGGACCCTGCGACCAGCCGCTAGGGATGGAGAAGGGCAAGAAGAAAAACTTGGGGGGGGAATCTCGAGTCCAAGAAACCGGGGACCAGTGAACAGGGGAGCCGGGACCACCACCTCCTCTCGGCCTCGAGAACACGAGGCCCGCCGCTGGGCTCTCGCAAGACCGAGGGCAGGAGAAAGGGGCGGGGGAGAGCTCCGAGACACCAACGAGTCCGGACCAGGGAGGCGAGAAAGACGGGACCACGGCCTCCTCTCGGCCTCAGCATGGCAAGGCCCGCCGCTGAGGACCGAGGGATCCTGGCAAGAGGAAGAATATTAATAAAAAAGCTCCGAGAGTCCGGACCAGGGAGGCGAGGAAGCCGGGACCACGGCCTCCTCTCGGCCTCAGGATGGCAAGGCCCGCCGCTGAGGACCGAGGGTTCCTGGCAAGAGGAAGAAAATAAAAAAGCTCCGAGAGTCCGGAACAGGGAGGCGAGAAAGCCGGGACCACGGCCTCCTCTCGGCCTCAGGATAGCAAGGCCCGCCGCTGAGGACCGAGGGTTCCTGGCAAGAGGAAGGAAAAAAAAAAAAAAAAAAAAAGGTCCGAGACCCCAACGAGTCCGTGACGGGGCAGCGGGGAAGCCGGGATCAACCATCGCCTCCTCTCGGCCTCGGGTCGCCGGGTCCCAGGGCTCTTTAGAAGAGAGAAAAAGAAAGGGAAAAGCAACTTTTAAAGCCGAGGTATTTCACCGATCCTGTGCCCGGGTGGACCCGACACCTAGCGGGAGTACGCGAACGACTGAAGCCTTCTGGTCGACCCGCTCAAGTCTCCCAGCACCCTCTCCAGCTGGTCCCGTCACTGGGTTCCATCCCCAACGCACACACCCATGGGTGACTCTTCCGGCACAACCTCCTACACAGAGACCGTCCCCAAGCACGACACCGACTCCGGGACACACCCGCCTGCCGGGCCGGGACTCTCGTCATTCTTTCCGCCTCACAAAAGCCATTTCGCCCCGTCCTCGTCAACGACCGAGGACCAGGAGCGTTGCAGAAAAAGGCCACCGCTAGGGGGCGCCCGACAACCGACCGCCATAGATCGCTCGCTCGCTCGCTCGTTCGGCCGCGACCGCGGCGGCGGCGTCTTCACCTTCTCTGGCGTGACAGCGTCCTTCCACGCTCACGCCCGGAGGTGGCACGGGCCCACAACAGGACAGGGAACTCCCCTGTCGGTTCCCCCACCCCTCCCCATCCCACCCCCGAACACGGTGAACGGCGGGCCGGGCTGGACATTCGGGGCTACGAAAACGAAAGTACGACCGAGACCACAGGCAGCTAGGAAAGCAGGCGAATCGATCGCTCACGGGGAAACATAGAGCGTGTCTGACAGATCGGTGACAGGACTAGATGGGCCAGGGGCTTCTGCAACCATTAGGGCATGGTGAGAGGGAGGGACCGAGGGGGACCGAGGGGGACCGAGGGGGACCGAGGGGGACCGAGGGGGACCGAGGGAGGAAGGGAGGGAAGGAGGCGGCAACGGCAGTTCCCTGCCATCTAAGGTCTCCTTTCACCATGGCCACTGCTTGCTTGCTTGCTTGCTTGCTTGCTTGCTTGTGGTTCTTTTTCTTCACCCCACTCCCCACGCCCTCAGCCCACACTTCTCAGACTAAATACCGAGTCAGAGAAAATTAAAACAGACGTGGAATAGTTTTTTTTTAAAAAAAAAAAAAAACAATAATAATAATGAAATAAAAATAGTGTTTCAAAAATCCCACTCGGATTTCATTTCCGGGAATAATATCGTCATAGTGATGTGTTGTGAACATTTTCACTTAGAACAGAAAAAATAAACAGGTCACTTTAGTCATTTCTTGGAGAGGGTCTGTTTCCCCACCACGATGGTTCGCACTTGCTGAGTTGCTGAAGATGATCTCCCGATCCTCGTGTTTTCAGTTTCTGAGTGCTGCTGACATGACAGACATGGGCCCTCACACTCGAGTTTATGAGACACTACTGAGAGCGTGGAGCCCATAGGACAAGGCTTTGGCTTTCCCTTCCCCTCCCACATAAGCCAGATAAATAAATAAATAAATAAATAAATAAATAAATAAATAAATAAATGCCCAGCAGCAGAAGCATGAAAGCAGCTTCCCAGACCCTTTAGAGCTCCTGAGTTACAGTCATGGCAGAGGATATGACTAGGCCAGGGCTCCCTTCACAACCACCATCCAGGCCTGCCTGCCTGCCTGCCTGCCTGCCTGCCTGCCTTTTTGAAATGCCAGTTTACTAAAATTTTAGTTATTGTTAATTGCGTTGGGAGGCTAGAAATTTTTGGGTTTTCGTGAGTGGGCAGACATATGAAAGAAAGGAAGAAAGGAAGGAAGGAAGGAAGGAAGGAAGGAAGGAAGGAAGGAAGGGAGAGAAGGATCAGAGCAGTGAATATACAGGTGCACAGTCCTGTTGACTGCAGATAGAAAAATAAGAGGAAGAAAAAAAAATAGAAAGTCACCAAAAGGACAGCCTGGTCTATAAAAATGAGTTCAGGGACAGCCAGGGCTATTCCATGAAATTAGCTGAGTTCAAATCAGCAATTTCCCAACTCCAACAAGAATGTTGACAGGAAAGGCAACAGCTGTACACGTCAAGGAAGGCCAGTGGAGCTGTAGGCACACCCTTCACACCCTTTGAAACTTCTCTGTTGCAAAGTCACAGAGTTAGGAAAGGAAAATAACGCGTCACTGAAGTCATTCCTAGGCTAGGGCTCCCTTCACAACCATTTGAAAGGATCACAGCACTGAATATACAGACGCACGGTAATTACACCAACGTTGACTGGAAAGACACCTAAACTAACAGAGACACACACATACACAATCCATAGCATTTGCTGCCTAGCAGATCAAATGAATTCCAGTGTCAGTAGGCACACCCTTCACACCCCTTGAAACTTCTCTGTTGCAAGGTCACAGAGTTAGGAAAGGATCTTGATCTTGAACTTTCCTTAATAGTAAGTCTGTGTGTGTATCACACTCAAGCCAAGTGCCCCTCAGAGCTCATGGAAGACAAAACAGAGCTCTAGAATAAGAGAGACGGGGGGGGGGGGGATTCACTCAAGAAAATGAAAGCAAAACCCTACACAAACCCTGGCACACAGTAAAATCAGTCCTATGAGGAAATTTGTAGCTCTGATTGCCTACTTTTTAAAAAGACTTCTAACCGGGTAATGGTGGGACACGCCTTTAATTCCAGCACTCGTTCTGGTCTCCAAGAGCTAGTTCCAGGACTGACTCAATTAGAGAGAACTAGAGAGAAACCCTGTCACAAAACAAACAAAAAAGGAATAAATACTTTATGGAAGAATAGATGGACAGATAGACAGACAGACAGACCCACACCCCATCTTCTGTCTTCTGAAGGTACCAGGCTCTCTCACAGGGGTCAGGCAGAAACGCAGGCAGTGTATGTGTGTGATATCAAGCAAGCCTATACGTGATATATAGGGTATGATAGGATAATGTCACTATTAAATTGGGGTAGGTCTCAGGAGCACAAGAACCCAAATCTCTGCTGTACTCCCTGTCACCAGAAGAGGTCACTAGATCCCCACCATGTGGTTTCTGGACATTCCAGAAATTCCATCTCTCCAGTTCTCATTCTTTCATTGTTCCTCCTGCATGCCTGCATCTAGTGAGAGAGTGGGCACCGTTCCTCCCTGCTTCTGTGTATCTGTGTCTGTCACGTCCCGGATAGCCAGAGTGCCCGCCACCTACGCCTGAGATAGATGTGGCCGGCAGCCCTGGGGCTGAGGGAAAGGGAGAGAGTGGGTTCCCTGGAGAGCCTTGGGCAGAGGCTCTGTGGATTCCCCTGCAGGAGGCCGCACTGCCTCTGAGGAGCCCATGGGGGAGGGGGAAAGGGAAGGTCAACCATACAGTCCTGCCTGGCTTTTGCTTTGCTTTGCTTTGGTTTTGTTTTGTTTTATTTCCAGGTACAGCTGTGACCAGGTCTGAATCCAGGACAGACTCCAAAGCTAGAGAAAAATCCTGTCTCAGAAAAAATAAATAAATAAATGAATGGATAGATAGCTAGATAGCCAGACAGAGAGATGATAAAAACACCTCCAAGATCAGGGAGACCAAGGCAGGCAGATCACTGTGAGTTTAAGGCTCCCTTGTTCTGCAGATTGAGATTCAAGGCCAGGCAAAGTGACACAGAGAAACCCCGTTTTCAAAAAAAAAAAAAAAAAAAAAAAAAAAAAAGGTGAGGGCTGGAGAGAGATGGCTCTGTGGTTAAGAGTTCTGACTGCTCTTCCAGAGGACCCAGGTTCAATTCCTTACCACCCACATGGCAGTCAACAGCTGTCGGTAACTCCAAGATCGGACACCCTCAGATAGACATACATGCAGGCAAAACACCAATGCCAATAAAATGAAAATAAATAAATTATTAGGAAAATAAATATATAGAAAAGGTGTTTAGTGCATGCCTTTAATCTCAGCACTAGGAGGCAGAGGCAGATGACTCTCTGTGAGTCTGAGGCCAGTCTTGTCTACAAAGTGAGTCCCAGGGCATACAAGGGTACACAACGAAACCTTATGTTGAACAACCACAAATAAGCAAACAAATAGAGAGATAATAACAATAAAAATATTTGAGAGTTCAAATAATTGACTTCATCCACAATAAAAGAATATAAAAATAAAAATATCAAATGCACTTGAACACATTGGCACAGGAGAACGCTTGCTAAATAGAACCCCAGTAGCACAGACACTGAGAGAAAAAGAAAAAAAAGAAAAAAAAAGAAAGAAAAAAAAGAAAAAAAAAACAGACACTGAGAGAAACAATTAATAAGTGAGACCTCCTGAAACTGAAAAGCTTCTGTAAAGCAAAGAACATGGCCAACAAGACAAAACGACGGCCTTACAGAATGGGAAAAGATCTTCACTAATCTCCAAAATACACAAAGAAGTCGAGAAATTGGTCATCCAAAGAACAAATAATCCAATTTTAAAAAATGGAGTACAGACCTAAACAGAGAACTCTCAACAGAGGGATCTAAAATGGTTGAAAGACACTTAAATGTTGGGTCGAGGGGGGGGGGGGTCGTGCAAAGATGAGAACACCACCAAGTCTAATAAACCAAAAACAAACTTAAAAATACAAACACACCGCGAGTCACAGAAGCTTATCAGCTAGCTGAGACCACAGGCAGAGTTTGGGCTTCTGACACTGTGGCAAAAGGCCGGTTTCTGAAACCCATTTTTATAGTAGGGGCATCGCAGGGCAGTGGTGGCGCAAGCCTTTAATCCCAGCACTCGGGAAGCAGAGGCAGGCGGATCTCTGTGAGTTCGAGACCAGCCTGGTCTACAGAGCTAGTTCCAGGACAGGCTCCAAAGCCACAGAGAAACCCTGTCTCGAAAAACCAAAAAAAAAAAAAAAAAAAAAAAAATGTGTTTCTCTGGATGTGCCTCTGTGTGTGTGTGTGTGTGTGTGTGTGTGTGTGTGTGTTGTGTGTGTGTGTGTGTTTATGGGGTGGCTTTTGAACTAACCAAGATGACTGGTTCCATATCTGGCAGAGAGGCAGGTGGATCTCTGGGAGTTTGAGGCCAGCCAGCCTGGTTGACAAGAGCTAGTTCCAAAGACAGGCTCCAAAGCAACAGAGAAACCCTTCCTTGAAAATCAAAACAAGAACACAAACCAAAAATAAAATAAAACATAAATTAAATGAGTGTGAGAGAGAGAGAGAGAAGAAATGTTGATTTGTTGATTTACAGACAAGAAATAAGAAAATACAAAACCATAATGTTACCAAGATGACAGCCTGGTTTATATAGTGAGTTAAAGGTATTATACAGAGAAACCCTGCACCAAAAATAATAATAATAAAAGAAGAAAACAGAAAAAAAAACAAGTAAGGAAAAAGAAAGGAAGGAAGGAAGGAAGGAAGGAAGGAAGGAAGGAAGGAAGGAAGGAAGGAAAAAACAGGTGTTTTCCTTTTTTTCTTTGTTTATCTCAGGTTATTTTATTTTAATTTATTTTTTTAATTGCAGCAGCGGCAGTATATTTTGGGCAGCACATTTCTTTATTCTCAGTTCTCAGCCCTCAGAAATCAGGAGAGGCAGAAACAGGCAAATCGCTGTGAGTTTGAGGCCACCTCGTTCTGCAGTGTGAGTTTTAGGACAGGCAAAGCGACAGACACAGAGAAACCCTGACTTAGGGGGGGAAAGTGTGTTTAGTACAGGCCTTTAATTCCGGCACTAGGAAGCAGAGGTAGAGGCAGGGGCAGCTAGATCTCTGTGAGTCTGAGGCCAGCCTTGTCTACAAAGTGAGTTCCAGGGACACAGGGAACCTCTATGTAAAAAAAAACACAAATAAACTAATAATAATAATAATCATCATCATCATCTAAGAGCTCAATTAATTGACTTCACCCAAAATTCAAAAATAAAAAAAGAGTGTGTCTGACTGATCAGTGAAAGGACTATGTGGGCCAAGGGGCTGCCACAATTATGGCTTGGTGAGAGGGAGGAACTGAGGGAGGGAGGGAAGGAGGGAGGGAGGGAGGGAGGGAGGGAGGGAGGGAGGGAGGGAAGGAGGGAGGGAGGGAGGCCTGCTTTCTTAGGGTTCTTTTTCAGTAGTTGTGTTTGTACAACCCCACACCCCACTTCTCATACTAAATACCGAGTCTGAGAAAATTAAAACAGCTGTGGAAAATTCCCACTTGGATGTCTGTTCCTGCCCTGTAAAACAAGAACCACAACAAAAATATCCATATCTAAGCAGGCCAATTAAGTTGTAGCCTCACCCTTTAAAGGTTCTAGCTGTTGGGAAGGGCTGGTGACCTTGAACTTTACTAGTCTCTGAAATCTGCCTTCTCACTTTTACCAGGTGCCCTCAGGGGCCAGGAGTGGAGGCCAGGGCCCCTGCTACAGGAGATTTCCTAGATCACCTACAGGCGCTTAGGATTCCTGGGCCTGCTTAGAGAAAGACACACGACACGTGAGACGCAGAGAAAAAAATTTTCTGAGACAAGGATTCTCTTAGCTTTGGCACCTGTCCTGGAACTGTAGATGACCAGGCTGGCCTCAAACTCACAGAGATCTGCCTGCCTCTGTCTGCCACAGAGAAAATTACAACAGCCATGGAATAATATGAAAAATTCTGATTTACGCCAGGCAGTGGTGGCGCACGCCTTTAATCCCAGCACTTGGGAGGCAGAGGCAGGCGGATCTCTGTGATTTCGAGACCAGCCTGGTCTACAAGAGCTAGTTCCAGGACAGGCTCCAAAACCACAGAGAAACCCTGTCTCGAAAAACCAAAAAAATAAAAATGAAAATAATAAGAATAAAATAAAATGTTAAAAAAAAAAGAAAAATTCTGATTTTGATATCATTTCCAGGAATACTGATGCAGTGAATTATTTGGAACATTTTCACTTCCGACAGAAAAAAATAAAAATGTCATTTTATTGATTTCTTTTAGAGGGTCTCTTTCCCACCAGGATGGTTTGCACTTGCTGGGTTGTTGAAGATGATCTCCTGATCCTTGTATTCCCAGTTCCTGAGTGCTGCCGGCAGGACAGACATGGGCTCACTATACACTCGAGTTTTTGACGCAGTACTGAGAACCTGGAGCCCAAAGGACAAGGCTTCAGCTTCCCCTGCCCCTCTGACATAGGCCAGATACATAAATGATTACCCAGATTTTATTTAAATCTCTCAGTGTGGCTTGTGTATGTGGGGGAGACAGGGAAGGTATCACATTTCAAAACATTTTCATAACTGCACTTAGCACTGTATTCTTTTCCATTTATTTTACTTTTATTTGAGAGTGTTTCCAATTGTGTGGGACTTAGTTAAATTTCAATTTCTTAAGGAATTTTTTTATGATTTTCTTAACTTTATTTTATGTGCAATGGTCTGAAGATGTCAGATCACCCAGAAACTGAATTTACAATCACTATGAGCTGCCATGCAGGTGCTGGGAATTGAACCCAATTTCTCTGGAAGAGCCGCGAAACTAGCTCTCCAGGCTCTTCTTAATTTAAAAGTTTATTTATGTGTCTCTGGGTGTGCCTGTGCCTGTGTTTGGTTTGTGTGTGTGTTGGGGGGGGGGTTGTGTGTGGGGGGGTGGCTTTTGACCTCACCAGACAAAGGCATTCAAGAGCACTGGCTCCATATTTAGCAGAAACAGGATCATTGGGAGTTTTAGGACAGCCTGGTCTACAAGAAAGGAGCTAGTTTTAACAACAGTCTCCAAAGCAGCAGAGAAACCCTGTCTCATAAAGCAAAACACAAAACCAAACATATTTGAGAGAGAGAGAGAGAGAGAGAGAGAGAGAGAGAGAACAGCTAGGGCTGTTACACGGAGAAACCGTGCCTCAAGAACTAACTAATAAAAGAAGGGGGAAAAAAGCAAGAGAGCAAGAAAGCAAAAAAATCAAGCAAGCAAGCAAGAAGGAAAGCTAGAGAGAAACCCTGTCTCAGAAAACAAAAAAAATAAATAAATAAACTAATAAATGAAATGAATGGATGGATAGATAGATAGATAGATAGATAGATAGATAGATAGATAGATAGATGATAAAACACCTCCAAGATCAGGGAGACCAAAGCAGGCAGATCACTGTGAGTTTAAGGCTACTTTGTTCTGCAGATTGAGATTCAGGACAGGCAAAGTGACACAGAAAAACCCTGTTTTCAAAAAAAAATGTGTTTTGTGTACGCCTTTAATGCCATCACTAGAAGGCAGAGGCAGGCGGATCTCTGTGAGTCTGAGGCCAGTCTTGTTTACAAAGTGAGTCCCAGGGCATACAAGGATACACAAGGAAACCCCGTGTTGCAAAACCACAAATAAACAAACAGATAATAACAATAAAAATATTTGAGAGTTCAAATAATTGACCTCATCCACAATAAAAAAAAAATATAAAAATAAAAATATCAAAAGCATTTGAACGGGGGCTGGAGAGATGGCTCAGCGGTTAAGAGCATTGCCTGCTCTTCCAAAGGTCCTGAGTTCAATTCCCAGCAACCACATGGTGGCTCACAACCATCTGTAATAGGGTCTGGTGCTCTCTTCTGGCCTTCAGACATACACACAGAAAGAATATTGTATACATAATAAATAAATATTTATTTTTTAAAAAAAAGCATTTGAACGCATCGGCACAGGAGACCGCTTCCTAAATCTAACTCCAGTAGCACAGACTCTGAGAGAAACAAAATTAATCAATGGGACCTCCTGAAACTGAAAAGCTTCTTCTGTAAAGCAAAGGACATGGCCAACAAGACAAAACGACGGCCTTACAGAATGGGCAAAGATCTTCACTAACCCCACATCAGACAGAGGTCTGAGCTCCAAAATATACAAAGAACTCAAGACATTGGTCATTTCAAGAACAAATAATCCAGTTCACAACATGGAGGTACAGACCTAAACAGAGAACTCTCAACCGAGAAATCTAAAATGGCTGAAAGACACTTAAGGAAATGTTCAACACCCTTAGTCATCAGAGATATGTAAATCAAAACAGCTCTGAGATTCCACTTTATACCTGTAAGAATGGCC
>NW_027461015.1:40000-45000 GCF_037038515.1 Microtus pennsylvanicus
CCACCACCACTGCCCAGCCAATTTCAAATTTTATTTAAACCTCTCTCGGTGTGCCTGTGTATGTGGGGGAGACAGGGAAGGAGGTGTCATATTTCCAAACATTTTCATAACTGCACTTAGCACTGCACTCTTTTACATTTTATTTTCCTTTTATTTGAGACAGTGTTTCCAGTTGTGTAGTTTAATTTCAATTTCTTAAAGAATTTTTTTTATGATTTATTTAACCATGCAGGTGCTGGGAATTGACCCCAATTTCTCAGGAAGAGCCGCCAAACTAGCTCTCCAGGCTCTTAATTGAAAAGTTTATTTATGTGTCTCTGGGTGTGCCTGTGCCTGTGTTTGTGTTTGGTGTGTGTGTGGGGGGGGGTATATTTTGACCTCACCAGATGAAGGCATTCAAGAGCACTGACTCCATATCTGGCAGAGGCAGGATCTCTGGAAGTTTTAGGCCAGCCTGGTCTACAAGAAAGGAGCTAGTTCCAAGAACAGTCTCCAAAGCAGCAGAGAAACCCTGTCTCATAAAGCAAAACACAAAACCAAACAAAAAAATAAATAAATTGAGAGAGAGAGAAAGCGAGCGAGAGAGAGAGAGAGAGAGAGAGAGAGAGAGAGAGAGAGAGAGAGAGAGAGAAATGTGGATTTACAGATAGGAAATAAGAATAAAAAGAGAACGTTACCAACAAGACAGCCTGGTCTATAAACTGAGTTCCAGGACAGCTAGGGCTGTTACACAGAGAAACCGTGCCTCAAAAAATAATAAAAGAAGAGAAAAAAAAAAAGCAAGCAAGAAAATGCAGGGTTTTTTTTTCTTTTTCTTTTTCTTTTTTTTTTTTGTCTTTGTTAATGCCAGGCCATTCATTTTAATTTTACTTTTTCTTTTAAGATTATATTTTCAGGGGCTGTAGATATGGCTCAGAGGTTAAGAGCACTGACTGTTCTTCCAAAGGTCCTGAGTTCAATTACTAGCAACGATATGGTGGCTCACAACCATCTGTAATGGGGTCTTCTGGCCTGCAGTCATGCATGGAAGGAATGCTGTATACATAATAAATAAATAAATAAATAATTTTTAAAAAAAAGATTTTATTTGCAGAAGAAGTGTTCAGAAAGAAGAAGTCCTGGGCCATGTAGTGAGATAGATTGTCTGGAGCATAAATAAAAAGCCAATTCCTGTCTCATAAAAAGAAAAAAAATCAAGTTAAAATGTGAAATAAAAAAATAAATAAGGGTTTGTTTTGTTTTTTTTTTTTTTTTGCAATGAGTGAATTCAAGCACAAAAGATGAAAATCTTACAGCTGACACCATCCAGTCTCAAGTTAGAAAAACTTGAAACGATGCAACAGGAGACGGACAGTTGCCCAATGAACTCTTGCTATTCTCCTGGGGAAGTTTTGTTCCTGATGGTTTTTGGAACAACTAAAATCCCTCTTATCTTTTTGTTTTGTTTTGTTTTCCATGCCCCCTCAGAGGACACCTGGATGTTTGAAAAAATTTGGTTTTATTTCATTTAAGTAGAAGGTTCCTCAGACATAACTCTGAAAACACTAATACGTAATAGCCAGTTTCTATTCAGTTCAGTTCAGATTTTTACCAAAACCTCCTGTCTGGCATGTCTCTGTCTTTGTTGAGTTCCTGTACTTACAGAAGCCACGAGATAGCTGGCAGCCCATCCATAACTCTAATTTCATTCAGCAGAATTCTCCCGCGCCCCCCCCCCCCCCCGCCGATCTTGTTTCTCTGTTCTGTCCTCAAATGTGTGGGTGACTCTGAGTGGGCACCAACTTGCCACACACATCCTTCTTTTCCTGATCTAATCATGCCACTCCCCAAAAGAAAAAGGGAGGAGAAATCACTGAATGATGAGAACATTACTTGAATGAGAAAATGGGTAGGCACCCTTATGCTTAAATGTGTATTATCTCCAAAGTGCTAAAACTTGGAAGTGAGTCTTAGGAGGAATGTCATTACACAGCTTCTGTCCAGATGTCTTCAAGTAAGTTGGTCCTAAACAGCCTATTCATAAGATGGGACCTCAGAGCTTCAGTACAGAACAACATGTTTTCTGTTCAATTGAATCTTAAAGTGGTTTGATAAGGCTTTTGTATTCCCATTCTGTCAAGGATTATTCTCAGTGGTCTATATATTTCAAGGAAGAATGGTTTTTAAGAAGTATTTAGTGATTATATTTCTTTTCCCTTAGGGATAAAGAAATGGAGAAGTTCTTTGAAGCAGTAAGTCACAAAAACACCAGGCCGTTAAACTTCAGCTACAGGGAAACCCTGTCTCGTGGAAAAACAAAACAACAACAACAACAACAACAACAACAACAACAACAACAACAACAAATCCTGAAGCCAGTGATCATTGCAAACATCTGTATGTTCAGATACTGAGCCTGAGCAAGTTAGAGTGTCACAGATTTGCTGCAATTCATTGCAAATTTCATGTGGATCACAAATCCTGCTCAAGTTACAGCTGTTAGTGTCAGTGTGAACCTTGACACCATCTCTACTGGATTCCTGTCAGCTGGGCTCCGGTCTGCTAGAAAAGCAGAAGAACTAAGGTACCGTAATTAACCTCTTCTGTGCCCCACCTGCAAGAACACTCTGTAAGCTACAGTTCTGAAAACAGCCTGGTCCTGGCATAAGAACAGACAGGAGGACCAATGGAACCAAATAGAAGACCCGGATATCGATCCACACATCTTCGAACACCTGATCTTTGATAAAGAAGCCAAAAATATCCAATAGAAAAAAAAGAAAGCATGTGAGTTCAAGACCAGCCTGGTCTACAAGAGCTAGTTCCAGGACAGGCTCCAAAAAAAAAAAAAAAACCTACAGAACAACCCTGTCTCGAAAAAGAAAGAAAGAAAGAAAGAAAGAAAGAAAGAAAGAAAGAAGAAAAAGAAAACAGTGCTGTCCTCAAAAATGCCCTCTCCTTTTGAACACGGCCCCTCACACAGCTCTGATGATGCAGGAGGATGCCGAGGGCCCAGTTGGTGCCTGTATCTGTGCCTTGGCAGCAGCTATTCATGTCTTGCCACTCAGAGTCAAATTCCCTTAAGTTTAGCCTTCCCTAAGTGCTTGTTCACTTCAGAAGACTCAACCCTCATCTTCCGTGTCCTCCTGGCCTAATTTCTCATATTACTGTTTTACTGAGTATGAATCAGTAATATGAGATGTTCAGGAGAGGGAGGAAGGGTCATTCATGAAAAAAGTGAGTGTTCAACTCACTAACTCCCCATGGGTTCAGGAAGTAGTGAGAAGATATTAATGAAGCAGAGAGAAATTTCTGGTTTTGGAAGGAGGAAATCCTGAATGGCTCCCTCTGTGTCGCAGGAGAGACTCCTGGAAAGGAAACCTCAGGTTCCGGTTGGTCGGTCGGTCGGTCGGTCGGTCAGTTCGGGGAGAAATATCAGCAAGGAGGTAAAGGCCGTGCCTCACGACATCAGCAGTCCCTTCTCTGGAAATTCCACGGTATCCCAGAGAGCTCTCGGAATTTTGTGATGTCACTCGTGTCCTAGAAACGCCAACTGCCCTCAAGACACACTCTCTCGGTGCCTATAAGACTCGGTTCTAGACATGTTGTCTAGAGAATGGAGATCGTTCGTGGAGAGGCCAGAGGGAGGAAGAAGAAAGCTGGCCTCAGATCTCACAGGAAAACATGGAGAAATAATTAGTGGTCCTGGGGAAGACGAAGTGAGTTCACCACTAGCAGGGACTAGAGAGATTTCTGGATGTGATGGCTTTGAGACTTCCAGGGCTAGGGCTCAGGAACTGGGAGGTTTCTGGGATGAAACAGGTCTGTCTGTCTTGTTTCTCTGAGTTCCTAAAGGGCCAACCCACATCAAAGATTCACGATAGTTGATTTGACAAAGTCGGGAATTGACAAGGAGTGCGGAAGGAGTCAGTGAGATTTCAATACCAGCACTGACTGCACATCATCCCCCCCCCCCCCCCCCCGGTCCTTTTCATTGTGTAGCAATAATAATAGAGAAAGGGGAGTAGCGCTCTGCCAAAGCCCGTATTTTACCATGCCTTATATCACAGCCATTAGCAGGGTTGAGGCATCAAGTGCTGCAGTCAGTCCGACTCCTGTGACCCCCCTAAGTTTTCTGGCTTCCCAGTTTTGAGTGACACCATGGTCTCCAGTTCAGCTTGAGAGCTCTTTAAGAGCCAATGGAGGAAAGAGTGGAAAGAGACTGCCATTTTTTTCTTTTTCCTTTTCTTTCTTTCTTTCTTTCTTTCTTTCTTTCTTTCTTTCTTTCTTTTGCTGTTTTGCTTTGTTTTTCAAGAAAGGGTTTCTTTGTGTATCTTGGGCTGTCCTAAAACTCACTCTGTAAATCAGGCCATCTTTGAATTCACAGAGATCTGTGTGTGTGCTGTGATTAAAGCCCGGCTGAGACTGCAATTTCTTGTTAGCTCTGGGTGTCCTGGGCTGTTAGTAAGTGACAATGGCTCTGTGTTGTGAATCTCTGTGAATCCAGACTATGTTATGTCCTTCAATGACATGAGTCTGAAGCATCAATGAGACTCCTCCCTGAGGTCTCTGAAGTCACAGCGCAGCCTCTATAGGTCTGAATAAGGCTTAGAAAGCTTTTCCCTGGTTCACCTTGTGCAGAGGAAACCAGGTAACTTCTGAGAGACATGCACCACCTTCCTACAGAAAGAAGGGAGGACTGATTAACTAATACCCACAGAGGGGGAAAACTCAAGTCTGATATTTCAGACAGAACCTGCTTGGACAAAGTCTCATCTGTTAGTCACTTCCTGAGGGAAGGAGGGAGGGAGGAAGGAAGGACCACAATTATCTCTCCTCTGTGTCCTTTTTACGCTCTTTTCATGCTCTGATGAATATTGTGATTCAAGTTGGCCATGTCCCCTTTTCCACAGCATGTGCACTGTGGCTCTAGATCAAGGAATCAGTTTGTTTGTTTGTGTGTTTTGCTCTATCTAGGAGAAGCACCATAGCAGTTGCATACTGACTGAGAAATTTGATTT
>NW_027461016.1:0-53501 GCF_037038515.1 Microtus pennsylvanicus
TTGATTGAATGATGTCATTCTTCAATGTGTTGGTGGTTAGTTTATCTCTTTTGTTCTCTATGCCAACACGCCCCACTCACCAAACACTTTTTTTTTTAATTTATTTATTTACTTATTTTTATTTTACTTTTTTATTATTTATTTATTTATTTATACATACATACATATATCCTGTCTATCTGTCCAGATGGGGCAGGGGTAGAAGGGGCTAGCTATGAGAGGAAGGTGCTCGGTGGGCATCCAGTTGTAAATAAGGCTGGGAATAAATAGCTGAATATTAATTCATTTGAGTAATATTAAAACTGTTCAAGTAGAAAACAATTGCTTTCTTTTTCTGTTTGCCCAGAGATCTGACTGACTGCAACTTGGAAAGAAGACGGCCCTGCTGGACAGAGACCTCCCTCCTGCTTTGGGTGGGTCGACCAGTTTACATGTTTATTTCCACGTTTTGTCTTTTATGGATTGAATGGATGTGTCTCTCTCTTTTTTTTTTTTTTTTTTTTTTTTTGGTTTTTCGAGACAGGGTTTCTCTGTGGCTTTGCAGCCTGTCCTGGAACTAGCACTGTAGACCAGGCTGGTCTCGAACTCACAGAGATCCGCCTACCTCTGCCTCCCGAGTACTGGGATTAAAGGCGTGCGCCACCATCGCCCGGCTCTCATTTTTTTTTTCACGATTGCTTGCTTGCTTGCTTGCTTACTTACTTACTTACTTACTATCTGTTCAGCCCATCTCATTTACTTACTTCTTTAAAAAATATGACCCACCTAGTTATTTACTTACTTACTTACTTACTTACTTGTTCATTCATTCCTTCACTTCCTTATCTTCTTTCATATATCTGTTTATTTATCTGCTGATTTAGCGTGACTCATTTACTTATTGAATGTTTCAATTATTATTTAGTTTTATTCATTTATTCATTCTTTATGTCTATTTTTATGTATGTATTTACTTACCTTCTTAATTTTTTTTTTACTTTTTAAAATTTACTTAATTTTTTTCTTTCTTTGGGAATGTAGATTCTTTCTTCCTTTCTTCCTTTCTTTCCTTCTTTCTGTCTCCTGACTGTCACTGGCTAAGAAAATGGTGGCCTCCATGTCACTGGTCAGCATAGCAGCTCCTAAAATGGAATTTGATGAAGGGATACATAGATAGATAGATAGATAGATAGATAGATAGATAGATAGATAGATAGATAGATAGATGGGATGCGCACACGCTCACACACACACACACACACACACACACACACATATGCACGCACGTGCATGACATGTACAGATGGGGGGCGATTCCAATGTTTTCAGAGGAAGGTGCTCGCTGGTAATAATAAATGTGCTGGTAAATAAGGCTGGAAATAGCTGAATATTAAATCATTAAAACTCTTCAAATAAATAAAAAGCAATTCCATTTCTCTCTCTCTCTCTTTCTCACCATATACCAGCACATCTGAACTGACTGCAACATACAAAAGAAGAAGAAACACGGAAAGAAGACATCCCTGCTGGACAGGATCTGAGATGAGAATAAATTCATCAAATGGCTGCCAACAGCATTTCATTGAGAAGAGATTCCACATTTTATGCTGTACAGTTACTTAGTTAGATAGATAGATAAAGAGAGGCCTGTGAACTGGGGTGGGCTGTGGCTTCTCAGGTCACCTCAGGTCAGGGAGGGGCTGAGGAGTGTCCCATTGGCCTTGACAATAGGCAGGAGTCAGAGGTTAATGTCAGGGCAGGGCCTGAGAGTTCCTCAAAGGGAATGAATGGAGACCCTTGCTTACCTAAGAAATGCCTGACCTTGGAAAAGGACTTGTGGAAAGCGGGCCCTTGAAACTGTGGTTTCACGTCTTACTAGAAAGCTCCCTCTTGGAAGGGAAAGTCATCGTGATATCTTACTCTTTTCCCAAGGATACCCTACCTACCCTTCTGATCATTCTTACTGAATTAAGTCTTCCACTGCAAATAAATAAATAAATAAATAATAAATGAAGTGCGTGAGTGAGTGAGTGAGTGAGTAAGTAAGTAAGTAAGTAAGTAAACAAGCAAATACGTGGATGGACAAATAAATACAAAGTTTGCTGTTGTTGACTGACTTTTGATTTCATAATTAATCTCTCTCTCTCTCTCTCTCTCTCTCTCTCTCTCTCTCACACACACACACACACACACACTAAATATACAATAAAAGGAAGCATAACACCTTTACTCAGGGGGCAGAGTGAACTCTGAAAGTTTTCCAGGCCGGGGGGGGGGGAGAGACAGAATATAAGAACAAAATGAGAAACAAGGAAAAATAGTGTTGGC
Organism: Microtus pennsylvanicus; assembly: GCF_037038515.1. Classification (NCBI taxonomy): domain Eukaryota; kingdom Metazoa; phylum Chordata; class Mammalia; order Rodentia; family Cricetidae; genus Microtus; species Microtus pennsylvanicus. The sequence continues at coordinate 2,308 of NW_027461016.1, forward strand.
TGGCTGGCCGGCTTTCAGTTCCCTGACAGAAATGAGCACATTGTGGAGGAAACACAAAGTTGTTACACTATGTGGGTGTGATGAGGAGAGATTGTGAGTGAGTGTCCTGTCAGAACAAAGTTAGTCCCATAGTTGATGAAATTCATTATCCCAAAACTTCAGCAGAATATATCCCAAGTTTGCAAATGTGTGATCAGCTTGTGACAGGTTGGGCTGGAGATGCTGAGAACTGGGGAGCCCTCAATGCAAGAGCAGACACTCATTCCCATGAAGAGGGAGAGAGGGAGGGAGGGAGGGAGGGAGGGATCATTCATTCCTATACTCAAGTTTAAAGAAAGATGAGTGGCTATCTATGGAGAGACCACTCACAGATATGAAAAATCATTTCCTAAAAATCAAATTTCTCAGTCAGTATGCAACTGCTATGGTGCTTCTCCTAGATAGAGCAAAACACACAAACAAACTGATTCCTTGATCTAGAGCCACAGTGCACATGCTGTGGAAAAGGGGACATGGCCAACTTGAATCACAGTATTCATCAGAGCATGAAAAGAGCGTAAAAAGGACACAGAGGAGAGATAATTGTGGTCCTTCCTTCCTCCCTCCCTCCCTCCCTCCCTCCTTCCCTCAGGAAGTGACTGACAGATGAGACTTTGTCCAAGCAGGTTCTGTCTGAAATACCAGACTTGAGTTTCCCCCTCTGTGGGTATTAGCTAATCAGTCCTCCCTTCTTTCTGTAGGAAGGTGGTGCATGTCTCTCAGAACTTACCTGGTTTCCTCTGCACCAGGTGAACCAGGGAAAAGCTTTCTAAGCCTTATTCAGACCCATAGAGGCTGCGCTGTGTGTGACTTCAGAGACCTCAGGGAGTATAGGGGTGGGTGGGTGCTTGATGCTTCAGACTCATGTCATTGAAGGACATAACATAGTCTAGATTCACAGAGATTCACAACACAGAGCCATTGTCACTTACTAACAGCTCAGGACACCCAGAGCTAACAAGAAATTGCAGTCTCAGCCGGGCTTTAATCACAGCACACACACAGATCTCTGTGAATTCAAAGATGGCCTGATTTACAGAGTGAGTTTTAGGACAGCCCAAGATACAAAAAGAAACCCTTTCTTGAAAAACAAAGCAAAACAGCAAAAGAAAGAAAGACAAGGAAAAAGAAAAAAATGGCAGTCTCTTTCCACTCTCTCCTCCATTGGCTCTTAAAGAGCTCTCAAGCTGAACTGGAGACCATGGTGTCACTCAAAACTGGGAAGCCAGAAACCTTAGGGGGGTCACAGGAGTCGGACTGACTGCAGCACTTGATGCCTCAACCCTGCTAATGGCTGTGATATAAGGCATGGTAAAATACGGGCTTTGGCAGAGCACTACTCCCCTTTCTCTATTATTATTGCTACACAACGAAAAGGACCGGGGGGGGGGTGATGATGTGCAGTCAGTGCTGGTATTGAAATCTCACTGACTCCTTCCGCACTCCTTGTCAATTCCCGACTTTGTCAAATCAACTATCGTGAATCTTTGATGTGGGTTGGCCCTTTAGGAACTCAGAGAAACAAGACAGACAGACCTGTTTCATCCCAGAAACCTCCCAGTTCCTGAGCCCTAGCCCTGGAAGTCTCAAAGCCATCACATCCAGAAATCTCTCTAGTCCCTGCTAGTGGTGAACTCACTTCGTCTTCCCCAGGACCACTAATTATTTCTCCATGTTTTCCTGTGAGATCTGAGGCCAGCTTTCTTCTTCCTCCCTCTGGCCTCTCCACGAACGATCTCCATTCTCTAGACAACATGTCTAGAACCGAGTCTTATAGGCACCGAGAGAGTGTGTCTTGAGGGCAGTTGGCGTTTCTAGGACACGAGTGACATCACAAAATTCCGAGAGCTCTCTGGGATACCGTGGAATTTCCAGAGAAGGGACTGCTGATGTCGTGAGGCACGGCCTTTACCTCCTTGCTGATATTTCTCCCCGAACTGACCGACCGACCGACCGACCGACCAACCGGAACCTGAGGTTTCCTTTCCAGGAGTCTCTCCTCCGACACAGAGGGAGCCATTCAGGATTTCCTCCTTCCAAAACCAGAAATTTCTCTCTGCTTCATTAATATCTTCTCACTACTTCCTGAACCCATGGGGAGTTAGTTAGTTAAAACTCACTTTTTTCATGAATGACCCTTCCTCCCTCTCCTGAACATCTCATATTACTGATTCATACTCAGTAAAACAGTAATATGAGAAATTAGGCCAGGAGGACATGGAAGATGAGGGTTGAGTCTTCTGAAGTGAACAAGCACTTAGGGAAGGCTAAACTTAAGGGAATTTGACTCTGAGTGGCAAGACATGAATAGCTGCTGCCAAGGCACAGATACAGGCACCAACTGGGCCCTCGGCATCCTCCTGCATCATCAGAGCTGTGTGGGAAACTCAGCCCAAAGGAGGGGCCGTGTTCAAAGGGAGAGGGCATTTTCGAGGACAGCACTGTTTTCTTTTTCTTCTTTCTTTCTTTCTTTCTTTCTTTCTTTCTTTCTTTCTTTTTTTTTTTCGAGACAGGGTTGTTCTGTAGTTTTTTTTTTTTTGGAGCCTGTCCTGGAACTAGCTCTTGTAGACCAGGCTGGTCTTGAACTCACATGCTTTCTTTTTTTTTCTATTGGATATTTTTGACTTCTTTATCAAAGATCAGGTGTTCGAAGATGTGTGGATCGATATCCGGGTCTTCTATTCGGTTCCATTGGTCCTCCTGTCTGTTCTTATGCCAGGACCAGGCTGTTTTCAGAACTGTAGCTTACAGAGTGTTCTTGCAGGTGGGGCACAGAAGAGGTTAATTACGGTACCTTAGTTCTTCTGCTTTTCTAGCAGACCGGAGCCCAGCTGACAGGAATCCAGTAGAGATGGTGTCAAGGTTCACACTGACACTAACAGCTGTAACTTGAGCAGGATTTGTGATCCACATGAAATTTGCAATGAATTGCAGCAAATCTGTGACACTCTAACTTGCTCAGGCTCAGTATCTGAACATAGAGATGTTTGCAATGATCACTGGCTTCAGGATTTTTTTTTTGTTGTTGTTGTTGTTGTTTTGTTTTTCCACGAGACAGGGTTTCCCTGTAGCTGAAGTTTAACGGCCTGGTGTTTTTGTGACTGCTTCAAAGAACTTCTCCATTTCTTTATCCCTAAGGGAAAAGAAATATAATCACTAAATACATTTAAGTGTCTTTCAACCATTTTAGATCCCTCTGTTGAGAGTTCTCTGTTTAGGTCTGTACTCCATTTTTTAAAATTGGATTATTTGTTCTTTGGATGACCAATTTCTCGACTTCTTTGTGTATTTTGGAGATTAGTGAAGATCTTTTCCCATTCTGTAAGGCCGTCGTTTTGTCTTGTTGGCCATGTTCTTTGCTTTACAGAAGCTTTTCAGTTTCAGGAGGTCTCACTTATTAATTGTTTCTCTCAGTGTCTGTTTTTTTTTTCTTTTTTTTCTTTTTTCTTTCTTTTTTTTTTCTTTTTTTTCTTTTTTTCTTTTTTTCTTTTTTTTCTTCTTCTTCTTTTCTTTTTTTTTCTTTTTTTTCTCTCTTTAGTTTTTTTCTTTGTTCTTTTTTTTTGTTTTGTTTTTCTTTTTTTTTTCTTTTTTCTTTTTTTTCTTTTTCTCTCAGTGTCTGTGCTACTGGGGTTCTATTTAGCAAGCGTTCTCCTGTGCCAATGTGTTCAAGTGCATTTGATATTTTTATTTTTATATTCTTTTATTGTGGATGAAGTCAATTATTTGAACTCTCAAATATTTTTATTGTTATTATCTCTCTATTTGTTTGCTTATTTGTGGTTGTTCACCAACTTGACTATCTAGAGGAAGTAAAAGTCGTAACAAGGTTTCCGTAGGTGAACCTGCGGAAGGATCATTAACGTGAGAGAGCAGCGGCGGCGGCTCTGCCCGCCCGCTCGCCTGCCTCGCCCGAGTTCTCGCCGGGAGGCGCGCTCCCCGGGTCGCACGTGTGTTGTATGCACGGAAGTGTGCGTGCGCACGGGCGCGCGTGGCGGTCGTGAGAGAGAGGTCGAGAGAGGGGGAAGGGGGACGGGCGCCGGCTCGCCTGCCCTCCTCGCCCCGTCCGAGGACCCGTGTCTGGCTCTGCCGCTGGCGGCTCACGGCGGACGGCGGCTCTCTTCCCGCTCTCGCTCTCCTCCGTCCACTCCCGCTGCTTGCCTCACCGCACCGCAGCGGCCCGCGGGTGTGTCCCCTCTTTCCCGGGCGCGCGCCTTTCCCTCTCCATCCCTCTTCCCGGGGGAGGATGGGCGAGGGTCTGGCGGCGCCCCGGGCCCCCTCTCGCCGCCGACCTCCGCTCGCGCGCCGTGGCGCCGCGGCGCGCCTGTCAGGGAGGCGGCGGAGGTTGGGCGCACTTTTTTTTCCCCCCTCTCCACCTCCTTCTCCAAAGGACCGGGGTAGACCAGTAGTCCCTCCCACCGGGCGGGAGGCCATTTTTTTCCCCCGGGGATGCGGCGGGTCGACCAGATGTCCCGCTGGACTCTTTTTTTTTTTTTTTTTTTTTTTTAATGTATAATATATATTATATCTTCCTAGACCTGACGGGTCGACCAGTTGTCTCTGTGCACTTCCTTTTTTTTGACGGACTGGAAGCGGGTCGACCAGTTGTCCGATTAAATATTTGGCCTTAAAATGCTAAGTACCGGGGTTGACCAGTTGGCCTTGTGAACTTGGGTCGACCAGTTGTCTTTTTCCATGTCTTGATTGAATGATGTCATTCTTCAATGTGTTGGTGGTTAGTTTATCTCTTTTGTTCTCTATGCCAACACGCCCCACTCACCAAACACTTTTTTTTTTAATTTATTTATTTACTTATTTTTATTTTACTTTTTTATTATTTATTTATTTATTTATACATACATACATACATCCTGTCTATCTGTCCAGATGGGGCAGGGGTAGAAGGGGCTAGCTATGAGAGGAAGGTGCTCGGTGGGCATCCAGTTGTAAATAAGGCTGGGAATAAATAGCTGAATATTAATTCATTTGAGTAATATTAAAACTGTTCAAGTAGAAAACAATTGCTTTCTTTTTCTGTTTGCCCAGAGATCTGACTGACTGCAACTTGGAAAGAAGACGGCCCTGCTGGACAGAGACCTCCCTCCTGCTTTGGGTGGGTCGACCAGTTTACATGTTTATTTCCACGTTTTGTCTTTTATGGATTGAATGGATGTGTCTCTCTCTTTTTTTTTTTTTTTTTTTGGTTTTTCGAGACAGGGTTTCTCTGTGGCTTTGGAGCCTGTCCTGGAACTAGCACTGTAGACCAGGCTGGTCTCGAACTCACAGAGATCCGCCTACCTCTGCCTCCCGAGTACTGGGATTAAAGGCGTGCGCCACCATCGCCCGGCTCTCATTTTTTTTTTCACGATTGCTTGCTTGCTTGCTTGCTTACTTACTTACTTACTTACTATCTGTTCAGCCCATCTCATTTACTTACTTCTTTAAAAAAAATGACCCACCTAGTTATTTACTTACTTACTTACTTACTTACTTACTTGTTCATTCATTCCTTCACTTCCTTATCTTCTTTCATATATCTGTTTATTTATCTGCTGATTTAGCGTGACTCATTTACTTATTGAATGTTTCAATTATTATTTAGTTTTATTCATTTATTCATTCTTTATGTCTATTTTTATGTATGTATTTACTTACTTTCTTAATTTTTTTTTTACTTTTTAAAATTTACTTAATTTTTTTCTTTCTTTGGGAATGTAGATTCTTTCTTCCTTTCTTCCTTTCTTTCCTTCTTTCTGTCTCCTGACTGTCACTGGCTAAGAAAATGGTGGCCTCCATGTCACTGGTCAGCATGGCAGCTCCTAAAATGGAATTTGATGAAGGGATACATAGATAGATAGATAGATAGATAGATAGATAGATAGATAGATAGATAGATAGATAGATAGATGGATGCGCACATGCTCACACACACACACACACACACACACACACACATATGCACGCACGTGCATGACATGTACAGATGGGGGGCGATTCCAATGTTTTCAGAGGAAGGTGCTCGCTGGTAATAATAAATGTGCTGGTAAATAAGGCTGGAAATAGCTGAATATTAAATCATTAAAACTCTTCAAATAAATAAAAAGCAATTCCATTTCTCTCTCTCTCTCTTTCTCACCATATACCAGCACATCTGAACTGACTGCAACATACAAAAGAAGAAGAAACACGGAAAGAAGACATCCCTGCTGGACAGGATCTGAGATGAGAATAAATTCATCGAATGGCTGCCAACAGCATTTCATTGAGAAGAGATTCCACATTTTATGCTGTACAGTTACTTAGTTAGATAGATAGATAAAGAGAGGCCTGTGAACTGGGGTGGGCTGTGGCTTCTCAGGTCACCTCAGGTCAGGGAGGGGCTGAGGAGTGTCCCATTGGCCTTGACAATAGGCAGGAGTCAGAGGTTAATGTCAGGGCAGGGCCTGAGAGTTCCTCAAAGGGAATGAATGGAGACCCTTGCTTACCTAAGAAATGCCTGACCTTGGAAAAGGACTTGTGGAAAGCGGGCCCTTGAAACTGTGGTTTCACGTCTTACTAGAAAGCTCCCTCTTGGAAGGGAAAGTCATCGTGATATCTTACTCTTTTCCCAAGGATACCCTACCTACCCTTCTGATCATTCTTACTGAATTAAGTCTTCCACTGCAAATAAATAAATAAATAAATAAATAATAAATGAAGTGGGTGAGTGAGTGAGTGAGTGAGTAAGTAAGTAAGTAAGTAAGTAAACAAGCAAATACGTGGATGGACAAATAAATACAAAGTTTGCTGTTGTTGACTGACTTTTGATTTCATAATTAATCTCTCTCTCTCTCTCTCTCTCTCTCTCTCTCTCTCTCTCTCTCTCTCACACACACACACACACACACTAAATATACAATAAAAGGAAGCATAACACCTTTACTCAGGGGGCAGAGTGAACTCTGAAAGTTTTCCAGGCGGGGGGGGGGGGGAGAGACAGAATATAAGAACAAAATGAGAAACAAGGAAAAATAGTGTTGGCTGGCTGGCCGGCTTTCAGTTCCCTGACAGAAATGAGCACATTGTGGAGGAAACACAAAGTTGTTACACTATGTGGGTGTGATGAGGAGAGATTGTGAGTGAGTGTCCTGTCAGAACAAAGTTAGTCCCATAGTTGATGAAATTCATTATCCCAAAACTTCAGCAGAATATATCCCAAGTTTGCAAATGTGTGATCAGCTTGTGACAGGTTGGGCTGGAGATGCTGAGAACTGGGGAGCCCTCAATGCAAGAGCAGACACTCATTCCCATGAAGAGGGAGAGAGGGAGGGAGGGAGGGAGGGAGGGATCATTCATTCCTATACTCAAGTTTAAAGAAAGATGAGTGGCTATCTATGGAGAGACCACTCACAGATATGAAAAATCATTTCCTAAAAATCAAATTTCTCAGTCAGTATGCAACTGCTATGGTGCTTCTCCTAGATAGAGCAAAACACACAAACAAACTGATTCCTTGATCTAGAGCCACAGTGCACATGCTGTGGAAAAGGGGACATGGCCAACTTGAATCACAATATTCATCAGAGCATGAAAAGAGCGTAAAAAGGACACAGAGGAGAGATAATTGTGGTCCTTCCTTCCTCCCTCCCTCCCTCCCTCCCTCCTTCCCTCAGGAAGTGACTGACAGATGAGACTTTGTCCAAGCAGGTTCTGTCTGAAATACCAGACTTGAGTTTCCCCCTCTGTGGGTATTAGCTAATCAGTCCTCCCTTCTTTCTGTAGGAAGGTGGTGCATGTCTCTCAGAACTTACCTGGTTTCCTCTGCACCAGGTGAACCAGGGAAAAGCTTTCTAAGCCTTATTCAGACCCATAGAGGCTGCGCTGTGTGTGACTTCAGAGACCTCAGGGAGTATAGGGGTGGGTGGGTGCTTGATGCTTCAGACTCATGTCATTGAAGGACATAACATAGTCTGGATTCACAGAGATTCACAACACAGAGCCATTGTCACTTACTAACAGCTCAGGACACCCAGAGCTAACAAGAAATTGCAGTCTCAGCCGGGCTTTAATCACAGCACACACACAGATCTCTGTGAATTCAAAGATGGCCTGATTTACAGAGTGAGTTTTAGGACAGCCCAAGATACAAAAAGAAACCCTTTCTTGAAAAACAAAGCAAAACAGCAAAAGAAAGAAAGACAAGGAAAAAGAAAAAAATGGCAGTCTCTTTCCACTCTCTCCTCCATTGGCTCTTAAAGAGCTCTCAAGCTGAACTGGAGACCATGGTGTCACTCAAAACTGGGAAGCCAGAAACCTTAGGGGGGTCACAGGAGTCGGACTGACTGCAGCACTTGATGCCTCAACCCTGCTAATGGCTGTGATATAAGGCATGGTAAAATACGGGCTTTGGCAGAGCACTACTCCCCTTTCTCTATTATTATTGCTACACAACGAAAAGGACCGGGGGGGGGTGATGATGTGCAGTCAGTGCTGGTATTGAAATCTCACTGACTCCTTCCGCACTCCTTGTCAATTCCCGACTTTGTCAAATCAACTATCGTGAATCTTTGATGTGGGTTGGCCCTTTAGGAACTCAGAGAAACAAGACAGACAGACCTGTTTCATCCCAGAAACCTCCCAGTTCCTGAGCCCTAGCCCTGGAAGTCTCAAAGCCATCACATCCAGAAATCTCTCTAGTCCCTGCTAGTGGTGAACTCACTTCGTCTTCCCCAGGACCACTAATTATTTCTCCATGTTTTCCTGTGAGATCTGAGGCCAGCTTTCTTCTTCCTCCCTCTGGCCTCTCCACGAACGATCTCCATTCTCTAGACAACATGTCTAGAACCGAGTCTTATAGGCACCGAGAGAGTGTGTCTTGAGGGCAGTTGGCGTTTCTAGGACACGAGTGACATCACAAAATTCCGAGAGCTCTCTGGGATACCGTGGAATTTCCAGAGAAGGGACTGCTGATGTCGTGAGGCACGGCCTTTACCTCCTTGCTGATATTTCTCCCCGAACTGACCGACCGACCGACCGACCGACCAACCGGAACCTGAGGTTTCCTTTCCAGGAGTCTCTCCTCCGACACAGAGGGAGCCATTCAGGATTTCCTCCTTCCAAAACCAGAAATTTCTCTCTGCTTCATTAATATCTTCTCACTACTTCCTGAACCCATGGGGAGTTAGTTAGTTGAACACTCACTTTTTTCATGAATGACCCTTCCTCCCTCTCCTGAACATCTCATATTACTGATTCATACTCAGTAAAACAGTAATATGAGAAATTAGGCCAGGAGGACATGGAAGATGAGGGTTGAGTCTTCTGAAGTGAACAAGCACTTAGGGAAGGCTAAACTTAAGGGAATTTGACTCTGAGTGGCAAGACATGAATAGCTGCTGCCAAGGCACAGATACAGGCACCAACTGGGCCCTCGGCATCCTCCTGCATCATCAGAGCTGTGTGGGAAACTCAGCCCAAAGGAGGGGCCGTGTTCAAAGGGAGAGGGCATTTTCGAGGACAGCACTGTTTTCTTTTTCTTCTTTCTTTCTTTCTTTCTTTCTTTTTTTTTTTCGAGACAGGGTTGTTCTGTAGTTTTTTTTTTTTTGGAGCCTGTCCTGGAACTAGCTCTTGTAGACCAGGCTGGTCTTGAACTCACATGCTTTCTTTTTTTTTCTATTGGATATTTTTGACTTCTTTATCAAAGATCAGGTGTTCGAAGATGTGTGGATCGATATCCGGGTCTTCTATTCGGTTCCATTGGTCCTCCTGTCTGTTCTTATGCCAGGACCAGGCTGTTTTCAGAACTGTAGCTTACAGAGTGTTCTTGCAGGTGGGGCACAGAAGAGGTTAATTACGGTACCTTAGTTCTTCTGCTTTTCTAGCAGACCGGAGCCCAGCTGACAGGAATCCAGTAGAGATGGTGTCAAGGTTCACACTGACACTAACAGCTGTAACTTGAGCAGGATTTGTGATCCACATGAAATTTGCAATGAATTGCAGCAAATCTGTGACACTCTAACTTGCTCAGGCTCAGTATCTGAACATAGAGATGTTTGCAATGATCACTGGCTTCAGGATTTTTTTTTTTGTTGTTGTTGTTGTTGTTTTGTTTTTCCACGAGACAGGGTTTCCCTGTAGCTGAAGTTTAACGGCCTGGTGTTTTTGTGACTTACTGCTTCAAAGAACTTCTCCATTTCTTTATCCCTAAGGGAAAAGAAATATAATCACTAAATACATTTAAGTGTCTTTCAACCATTTTAGATCCCTCTGTTGAGAGTTCTCTGTTTAGGTCTGTACTCCATTTTTTAAAATTGGATTATTTGTTCTTAGGATGACCAATTTCTCGACTTCTTTGTGTATTTTGGAGATTAGTGAAGATCTTTTCCCATTCTGTAAGGCCGTCGTTTTGTCTTGTTGGCCATGTTCTTTGCTTTACAGAAGCTTTTCAGTTTCAGGAGGTCTCACTTATTAATTGTTTCTCTCAGTGTCTGTTTTTTTTTTCTTTTTTTTCTTTTTTCTTTCTTTTTTTTTTCTTTTTTTTCTTTTTTTCTTTTTTTCTTTTTTTTCTTCTTCTTCTTTTCTTTTTTTTTCTTTTTTTTCTCTCTTTAGTTATTTTCTTTGTTCTTTTTTTTTGTTTTGTTTTTCTTTTTTTTTTCTTTTTTCTTTTTTTTCTTTTTCTCTCAGTGTCTGTGCTACTGGGGTTCTATTTAGCAAGCGTTCTCCTGTGCCAATGTGTTCAAGTGCATTTGATATTTTTATTTTTATATTCTTTTATTGTGGATGAAGTCAATTATTTGAACTCTCAAATATTTTTATTGTTATTATCTCTCTATTTGTTTGCTTATTTGTGGTTGTTCACCAACTTGACTATCTAGAGGAAGTAAAAGTCGTAACAAGGTTTCCGTAGGTGAACCTGCGGAAGGATCATTAACGTGAGAGAGCAGCGGCGGCGGCTCTGCCCGCCCGCTCGCCTGCCTCGCCCGAGTTCTCGCCGGGAGGCGCGCTCCCCGGGTCGCACGTGTGTTGTGCGCACGGAAGTGTGCGTGCGCACGGGCGCGCGTGGCGGTCGTGAGAGAGAGGTCGAGAGAGGGGGAAGGGGGACGGGCGCCGGCTCGCCCGCCCTCCTCGCCCCGTCCGAGGACCCGTGTCTGGCTCTGCCGCTGGCGGCTCACGGCGGACGGCGGCTCTCTTCCCGCTCTCGCTCTCCTCCGTCCACTCCCGCTGCTTGCCTCACCGCACCGCAGCGGCCCGCGGGTGTGTCCCCTCTTTCCCGGGCACGCGCCTTTCCCTCTCCATCCCTCTTCCCGGGGGAGGATGGGCGAGGGTCTGGCGGCGCCCCGGGCCCCCTCTCGCCGCCGACCTCTGCTCGCGCGCCGTGGCGCCGCGGCGCGCCTGTCGGGGAGGCGGCGGAGGTTGGGCGCACTTTTTTTTCCCCCCTCTCCACCTCCTTCTCCAAAGGACCGGGGTAGACCAGTAGTCCCTCCCACCGGGCGGGAGGCCATTTTTTTCCCCCGGGGATGCGGCGGGTCGACCAGATGTCCCGCTGGACTCTTTTTTTTTTTTTAATGTATAATATATATTATATCTTCCTAGACCTGACGGGTCGACCAGTTGTCTCTGTGCACTTCCTTTTTTTTTGACGGACTGGAAGCGGGTCGACCAGTTGTCCGATTAAATATTTGGCCTTAAAATGCTAAGTACCGGGGTTGACCAGTTGGCCTTGTGAACTTGGGTCGACCAGTTGTCTTTTTCCATGTCTTGATTGAATGATGTCATTCTTCAATGTGTTGGTGGTTAGTTTATCTCTTTTGTTCTCTATGCCAACACGCCCCACTCACCAAACACTTTTTTTTTAATTTATTTATTTACTTATTTTTATTTTACTTTTTTATTATTTATTTATGTATTTATTTATACATACATACATACATCCTGTCTATCTGTCAAGATGGGGCAGGGGTAGAAGGGGCTAGCTATGAGAGGAAGGTGCTCGGTGGGCATCCAGTTGTAAATAAGGCTGGGAATAAATAGCTGAATATTAATTCATTTGAGTAATATTAAAACTGTTCAAGTAGAAAACAATTGCTTTCTTTTTCTGTTTGCCCAGAGATCTGACTGACTGCAACTTGGAAAGAAGACGGCCCTGCTGGACAGAGACCTCCCTCCTGCTTTGGGTGGGTCGACCAGTTTACATGTTTATTTCCACGTTTTGTCTTTTATGGATTGAATGGATGTGTCTCTCTCTTTTTTTTTTTTTTTTGGTTTTTCGAGACAGGGTTTCTCTGTGGCTTTGGAGCCTGTCCTGGAACTAGCACTGTAGACCAGGCTGGTCTCGAACTCACAGAGATCCGCCTACCTCTGCCTCCCGAGTACTGGGATTAAAGGCGTGCGCCACCATCGCCCGGCTCTCATTTTTTTTTTCACGATTGCTTGCTTGCTTGCTTGCTTACTTACTTACTTACTTACTATCTGTTCAGCCCATCTCATTTAGTTTCTTCTTTAAAAAAAATGACCCACCTAGTTATTTACTTACTTACTTACTTACTTACTTGTTCATTCATTCCTTCACTTCCTTATCTTCTTTCATATATCTGTTTATTTATCTGCTGATTTAGCGTGACTCATTTACTTATTGAATGTTTCAATTATTATTTAGTTTTATTCATTTATTCATTCTTTATGTCTATTTTTATGTATGTATTTACTTACTTTCTTAATTTTTTTTTTAGTTTTTAAAATTTACTTAATTTTTTTCTTTCTTTGGGAATGTAGATTCTTTCTTCCTTTCTTCCTTTCTTTCCTTCTTTCTGTCTCCTGACTGTCACTGGCTAAGAAAATGGTGGCCTCCATGTCACTGGTCAGCATAGCAGCTCCTAAAATGGAATTTGATGAAGGGATACATAGATAGATAGATAGATAGATAGATAGATAGATAGATAGATAGATAGATAGATAGATAGATGGGATGCGCACACGCTCACACACACACACACACACACACACACACACACACACACATATGCACGCACGTGCATGACATGTACAGATGGGGGGCGATTCCAATGTTTTCAGAGGAAGGTGCTCGCTGGTAATAATAAATGTGCTGGTAAATAAGGCTGGAAATAGCTGAATATTAAATCATTAAAACTCTTCAAATAAATAAAAAGCAATTCCATTTCTCTCTCTCTCTCTTTCTCACCATATACCAGCACATCTGAACTGACTGCAACATACAAAAGAAGAAGAAACACGGAAAGAAGACATCCCTGCTGGACAGGATCTGAGATGAGAATAAATTCATCGAATGGCTGCCAACAGCATTTCATTGAGAAGAGATTCCACATTTTATGCTGTACAGTTACTTAGTTAGATAGATAGATAAAGAGAGGCCTGTGAACTGGGGTGGGCTGTGGCTTCTCAGGTCACCTCAGGTCAGGGAGGGGCTGAGGAGTGTCCCATTGGCCTTGACAATAGGCAGGAGTCAGAGGTTAATGTCAGGGCAGGGCCTGAGAGTTCCTCAAAGGGAATGAATGGAGACCCTTGCTTACCTAAGAAATGCCTGACCTTGGAAAAGGACTTGTGGAAAGCGGGCCCTTGAAACTGTGGTTTCACGTCTTACTAGAAAGCTCCCTCTTGGAAGGGAAAGTCATCGTGATATCTTACTCTTTTCCCAAGGATACCCTACCTACCCTTCTGATCATTCTTACTGAATTAAGTCTTCCACTGCAAATAAATAAATAAATAAATAATAAATGAAGTGGGTGAGTGAGTGAGTGAGTGAGTAAGTAAGTAAGTAAGTAAGTAAACAAGCAAATACGTGGATGGACAAATAAATACAAAGTTTGCTGTTGTTGACTGACTTTTGATTTCATAATGAATCTCTCTCTCTCTCTCTCTCTCTCTCTCTCACACACACACACACACACACACACACACTAAATATACAATAAAAGGAAGCATAACACCTTTACTCAGGGGGCAGAGTGAACTCTGAAAGTTTTCCAGGCGGGGGGGGGGGAGAGACAGAATATAAGAACAAAATGAGAAACAAGGAAAAATAGTGTTGGCTGGCTGGCCGGCTTTCAGTTCCCTGACAGAAATGAGCACATTGTGGAGGAAACACAAAGTTGTTACACTATGTGGGTGTGATGAGGAGAGATTGTGAGTGAGTGTCCTGTCAGAACAAAGTTAGTCCCATAGTTGATGAAATTCATTATCCCAAAACTTCAGCAGAATATATCCCAAGTTTGCAAATGTGTGATCAGCTTGTGACAGGTTGGGCTGGAGATGCTGAGAACTGGGGAGCCCTCAATGCAAGAGCAGACACTCATTCCCATGAAGAGGGAGAGAGGGAGGGAGGGAGGGAGGGAGGGATCATTCATTCCTATACTCAAGTTTAAAGAAAGATGAGTGGCTATCTATGGAGAGACCACTCACAGATATGAAAAATCATTTCCTAAAAATCAAATTTCTCAGTCAGTATGCAACTGCTATGGTGCTTCTCCTAGATAGAGCAAAACACACAAACAAACTGATTCCTTGATCTAGAGCCACAGTGCACATGCTGTGGAAAAGGGGACATGGCCAACTTGAATCACAATATTCATCAGAGCATGAAAAGAGCGTAAAAAGGACACAGAGGAGAGATAATTGTGGTCCTTCCTTCCTCCCTCCCTCCCTCCCTCCCTCCTTCCCTCAGGAAGTGACTGACAGATGAGACTTTGTCCAAGCAGGTTCTGTCTGAAATACCAGACTTGAGTTTCCCCCTCTGTGGGTATTAGCTAATCAGTCCTCCCTTCTTTCTGTAGGAAGGTGGTGCATGTCTCTCAGAACTTACCTGGTTTCCTCTGCACCAGGTGAACCAGGGAAAAGCTTTCTAAGCCTTATTCAGACCCATAGAGGCTGCGCTGTGTGTGACTTCAGAGACCTCAGGGAGTATAGGGGTGGGTGGGTGCTTGATGCTTCAGACTCATGTCATTGAAGGACATAACATAGTCTGGATTCACAGAGATTCACAACACAGAGCCATTGTCACTTACTAACAGCTCAGGACACCCAGAGCTAACAAGAAATTGCAGTCTCAGCCGGGCTTTAATCACAGCACACACACAGATCTCTGTGAATTCAAAGATGGCCTGATTTACAGAGTGAGTTTTAGGACAGCCCAAGATACAAAAAGAAACCCTTTCTTGAAAAACAAAGCAAAACAGCAAAAGAAAGAAAGACAAGGAAAAAGAAAAAAATGGCAGTCTCTTTCCACTCTCTCCTCCATTGGCTCTTAAAGAGCTCTCAAGCTGAACTGGAGACCATGGTGTCACTCAAAACTGGGAAGCCAGAAACCTTAGGGGGGTCACAGGAGTCGGACTGACTGCAGCACTTGATGCCTCAACCCTGCTAATGGCTGTGATATAAGGCATGGTAAAATACGGGCTTTGGCAGAGCACTACTCCCCTTTCTCTATTATTATTGCTACACAACGAAAAGGACCGGGGGGGGGGTGATGATGTGCAGTCAGTGCTGGTATTGAAATCTCACTGACTCCTTCCGCACTCCTTGTCAATTCCCGACTTTGTCAAATCAACTATCGTGAATCTTTGATGTGGGTTGGCCCTTTAGGAACTCAGAGAAACAAGACAGACAGACCTGTTTCATCCCAGAAACCTCCCAGTTCCTGAGCCCTAGCCCTGGAAGTCTCAAAGCCATCACATCCAGAAATCTCTCTAGTCCCTGCTAGTGGTGAACTCACTTCGTCTTCCCCAGGACCACTAATTATTTCTCCATGTTTTCCTGTGAGATCTGAGGCCAGCTTTCTTCTTCCTCCCTCTGGCCTCTCCACGAACGATCTCCATTCTCTAGACAACATGTCTAGAACCGAGTCTTATAGGCACCGAGAGAGTGTGTCTTGAGGGCAGTTGGCGTTTCTAGGACACGAGTGACATCACAAAATTCCGAGAGCTCTCTGGGATACCGTGGAATTTCCAGAGAAGGGACTGCTGATGTCGTGAGGCACGGCCTTTACCTCCTTGCTGATATTTCTCCCCGAACTGACCGACCGACCGACCGACCGACCAACCGGAACCTGAGGTTTCCTTTCCAGGAGTCTCTCCTCCGACACAGAGGGAGCCATTCAGGATTTCCTCCTTCCAAAACCAGAAATTTCTCTCTGCTTCATTAATATCTTCTCACTACTTCCTGAACCCATGGGGAGTTAGTTAGTTGAACACTCACTTTTTTCATGAATGACCCTTCCTCCCTCTCCTGAACATCTCATATTACTGATTCATACTCAGTAAAACAGTAATATGAGAAATTAGGCCAGGAGGACATGGAAGATGAGGGTTGAGTCTTCTGAAGTGAACAAGCACTTAGGGAAGGCTAAACTTAAGGGAATTTGACTCTGAGTGGCAAGACATGAATAGCTGCTGCCAAGGCACAGATACAGGCACCAACTGGGCCCTCGGCATCCTCCTGCATCATCAGAGCTGTGTGGGAAACTCAGCCCAAAGGAGGGGCCGTGTTCAAAGGGAGAGGGCATTTTCGAGGACAGCACTGTTTTCTTTTTCTTCTTTCTTTCTTTCTTTCTTTCTTTCTTTCTTTCTTTCTTTCTTTCTTTCTTTTTTTTTTTCGAGACAGGGTTGTTCTGTAGTTTTTTTTTTTTGGAGCCTGTCCTGGAACTAGCTCTTGTAGACCAGGCTGGTCTTGAACTCACATGCTTTCTTTTTTTTTCTATTGGATATTTTTGACTTCTTTATCAAAGATCAGGTGTTCGAAGATGTGTGGATCGATATCCGGGTCTTCTATTCGGTTCCATTGGTCCTCCTGTCTGTTCTTATGCCAGGACCAGGCTGTTTTCAGAACTGTAGCTTACAGAGTGTTCTTGCAGGTGGGGCACAGAAGAGGTTAATTACGGTACCTTAGTTCTTCTGCTTTTCTAGCAGACCGGAGCCCAGCTGACAGGAATCCAGTAGAGATGGTGTCAAGGTTCACACTGACACTAACAGCTGTAACTTGAGCAGGATTTGTGATCCACATGAAATTTGCAATGAATTGCAGCAAATCTGTGACACTCTAACTTGCTCAGGCTCAGTATCTGAACATACAGATGTTTGCAATGATCACTGGCTTCAGGATTTTTTTTTTTTGTTGTTGTTGTTTTGTTTTTCCACGAGACAGGGTTTCCCTGTAGCTGAAGTTTAACGGCCTGGTGTTTTTGTGACTTACTGCTTCAAAGAACTTCTCCATTTCTTTATCCCTAAGGGAAAAGAAATATAATCACTAAATACATTTAAGTGTCTTTCAACCATTTTAGATCCCTCTGTTGAGAGTTCTCTGTTTAGGTCTGTACTCCATTTTTTAAAATTGGATTATTTGTTCTTTGGATGACCAATTTCTCGACTTCTTTGTGTATTTTGGAGATTAGTGAAGATCTTTTCCCATTCTGTAAGGCCGTCGTTTTGTCTTGTTGGCCATGTTCTTTGCTTTACAGAAGCTTTTCAGTTTCAGGAGGTCTCACTTATTAATTGTTTCTCTCAGTGTCTGTTTTTTTTTCTTTTTTTTTCTTTTTTCTTTCTTTTTTTTTCTTTTTTTTCTTTTTTTCTTTTTTTCTTTTTTTTCTTCTTCTTCTTTTCTTTTTTTTTCTTTTTTTTCTCTCTTTAGTTTTTTTCTTTGTTCTTTTTTTTGTTTTGTTTTTCTTTTTTTTTCTTTTTTCTTTTTCTCTCAGTGTCTGTACTACTGGGGTTCTATTTAGCAAGCGTTCTCCTGTGCCAGTGTGTTCAAGTGCATTTGATATTTTTATTTTTATATTCTTTTATTGTGGATGAAGTCAATTATTTGAACTCTCAAATATTTTTATTGTTATTATCTCTCTATTTGTTTGCTTATTTGTGGTTGTTCACCAACTTGACTATCTAGAGGAAGTAAAAGTCGTAACAAGGTTTCCGTAGGTGAACCTGCGGAAGGATCATTAACGTGAGAGAGCAGCGGCGGCGGCTCTGCCCGCCCGCTCGCCTGCCTCGCCCGAGTTCTCGCCGGGAGGCGCGCTCCCCGGGTCGCACGTGTGTTGTGCGCACGGAAGTGTGCGTGCGCACGGGCGCGCGTGGCGGTCCTGAGAGAGAGGTCGAGAGAGGGGGAAGGGGGACGGGCGCCGGCTCGCCTGCCCTCCTCGCCCCGTCCGAGGACCCGTGTCTGGCTCTGCC
The DNA here is from genome assembly GCF_037038515.1 of Microtus pennsylvanicus. Taxonomy (NCBI): domain Eukaryota; kingdom Metazoa; phylum Chordata; class Mammalia; order Rodentia; family Cricetidae; genus Microtus; species Microtus pennsylvanicus. Next base: position 20,517 of record NW_027461016.1, read on the forward strand.
GCTGGCGGCTCACGGCGGACGGCGGCTCTCTTCCCGCTCTCGCTCTCCTCCGTCCACTCCCGCTGCTTGCCTCACCGCACCGCAGCGGCCCGCGGGTGTGTCCCCTCTTTCCCGGGCGCGCACCTTTCCCTCTCCATCCCTCTTCCCGGGGGAGGATGGGCGAGGGTCTGGCGGCGCCCCGGGCCCCCTCTCGCCGCCGACCTCCGCTCGCGCTCCGTGGCGCCGCGGCGCGCCTGTCGGGGAGGCGGCGGAGGTTGGGCGCACTTTTTTTTCCCCCCTCTCCACCTCCTTCTCCAAAGGACCGGGGTAGACCAGTAGTCCCTCCCACCGGGCGGGAGGCCATTTTTTCCCCCGGGGATGCGGCGGGTCGACCAGATGTCCCGCTGGACTCTTTTTTTTTTTTTTTTTTTTTTTTAATGTATAATATATATTATATCTTCCTAGACCTGACGGGTCGACCAGTTGTCTCTGTGCACTTCCTTTTTTTTGACGGACTGGAAGCGGGTCGACCAGTTGTCCGATTAAATATTTGGCCTTAAAATGCTAAGTACCGGGGTTGACCAGTTGGTCTTGTGAACTTGGGTCGACCAGTTGTCTTTTTCCATGTCTTGATTGAATGATGTCATTCTTCAATGTGTTGGTGGTTAGTTTATCTCTTTTGTTCTCTATGCCAACACGCCCCACTCACCAAACACTTTTTTTTTTAATTTATTTATTTACTTATTTTTATTTTACTTTTTTATTATTTATTTATTTATTTATACATACATACATACATCCTGTCTATCTGTCCAGATGGGGCAGGGGTAGAAGGGGCTAGCTATGAGAGGAAGGTGCTCGGTGGGCATCCAGTTGTAAATAAGGCTGGGAATAAATAGCTGAATATTAATTCATTTGAGTAATATTAAAACTGTTCAAGTAGAAAACAATTGCTTTCTTTTTCTGTTTGCCCAGAGATCTGACTGACTGCAACTTGGAAAGAAGACGGCCCTGCTGGACAGAGACCTCCCTCCTGCTTTGGGTGGGTCGACCAGTTTACATGTTTATTTCCACGTTTTGTCTTTTATGGATTGAATGGATGTGTCTCTCTCTTTTTTTTTTTTTTTGGTTTTTCGAGACAGGGTTTCTCTGTGGCTTTGGAGCCTGTCCTGGAACTAGCACTGTAGACCAGGCTGGTCTCGAACTCACAGAGATCCGCCTACCTCTGCCTCCCGAGTACTGGGATTAAAGGCGTGCGCCACCATCGCCCGGCTCTCATTTTTTTTTTCACGATTGCTTGCTTGCTTGCTTGCTTACTTACTTACTTACTTACTATCTGTTCAGCCCATCTCATTTACTTACTTCTTTAAAAAAAATGACCCACCTAGTTATTTACTTACTTACTTACTTACTTACTTGTTCATTCATTCCTTCACTTCCTTATCTTCTTTCATATATCTGTTTATTTATCTGCTGATTTAGCGTGACTCATTTACTTATTGAATGTTTCAATTATTATTTAGTTTTATTCATTTATTCATTCTTTATGTCTATTTTTATGTATGTATTTACTTACTTTCTTAATTTTTTTTTACTTTTTAAAATTTACTTAATTTTTTTCTTTCTTTGGGAATGTAGATTCTTTCTTCCTTTCTTCCTTTCTTTCCTTCTTTCTGTCTCCTGACTGTCACTGGCTAAGAAAATGGTGGCCTCCATGTCACTGGTCAGCATAGCAGCTCCTAAAATGGAATTTGATGAAGGGATACATAGATAGATAGATAGATAGATAGATAGATAGATAGATAGATAGATAGATAGATAGATGGGATGCGCACACGCTCACACACACACACACACACACACACACACACACATATGCACGCACGTGCATGACATGTACAGATGGGGGGCGATTCCAATGTTTTCAGAGGAAGGTGCTCGCTGGTAATAATAAATGTGCTGCTAAATAAGGCTGGAAATAGCTGAATATTAAATCATTAAAACTCTTCAAATAAATAAAAAGCAATTCCATTTCTCTCTCTCTCTCTTTCTCACCATATACCAGCACATCTGAACTGACTGCAACATACAAAAGAAGAAGAAACACGGAAAGAAGACATCCCTGCTGGACAGGATCTGAGATGAGAATAAATTCATCGAATGGCTGCCAACAGCATTTCATTGAGAAGAGATTCCACATTTTATGCTGTACAGTTACTTAGTTAGATAGATAGATAAAGAGAGGCCTGTGAACTGGGGTGGGCTGTGGCTTCTCAGGTCACCTCAGGTCAGGGAGGGGCTGAGGAGTGTCCCATTGGCCTTGACAATAGGCAGGAGTCAGAGGTTAATGTCAGGGCAGGGCCTGAGAGTTCCTCAAAGGGAATGAATGGAGACCCTTGCTTACCTAAGAAATGCCTGACCTTGGAAAAGGACTTGTGGAAAGCGGGCCCTTGAAACTGTGGTTTCACGTCTTACTAGAAAGCTCCCTCTTGGAAGGGAAAGTCATCGTGATATCTTACTCTTTTCCCAAGGATACCCTACCTACCCTTCTGATCATTCTTACTGAATTAAGTCTTCCACTGCAAATAAATAAATAAATAAATAATAAATGAAGTGGGTGAGTGAGTGAGTGAGTGAGTAAGTAAGTAAGTAAGTAAGTAAACAAGCAAATACGTGGATGGACAAATAAATACAAAGTTTGCTGTTGTTGACTGACTTTTGATTTCATAATGAATCTCTCTCTCTCTCTCTCTCTCTCTCTCTCTCACACACACACACACACACACACACTAAATATACAATAAAAGGAAGCATAACACCTTTACTCAGGGGGCAGAGTGAACTCTGAAAGTTTTCCAGGCGGGGGGGGGGGGGGAGAGACAGAATATAAGAACAAAATGAGAAACAAGGAAAAATAGTGTTGGCTGGCTGGCCGGCTTTCAGTTCCCTGACAGAAATGAGCACATTGTGGAGGAAACACAAAGTTGTTACACTATGTGGGTGTGATGAGGAGAGATTGTGAGTGAGTGTCCTGTCAGAACAAAGTTAGTCCCATAGTTGATGAAATTCATTATCCCAAAACTTCAGCAGAATATATCCCAAGTTTGCAAATGTGTGATCAGCTTGTGACAGGTTGGGCTGGAGATGCTGAGAACTGGGGAGCCCTCAATGCAAGAGCAGACACTCATTCCCATGAAGAGGGAGAGAGGGAGGGAGGGAGGGAGGGAGGGAGGGATCATTCATTCCTATACTCAAGTTTAAAGAAAGATGAGTGGCTATCTATGGAGAGACCACTCACAGATATGAAAAATCATTTCCTAAAAATCAAATTTCTCAGTCAGTATGCAACTGCTATGGTGCTTCTCCTAGATAGAGCAAAACACACAAACAAACTGATTCCTTGATCTAGAGCCACAGTGCACATGCTGTGGAAAAGGGGACATGGCCAACTTGAATCACAATATTCATCAGAGCATGAAAAGAGCGTAAAAAGGACACAGAGGAGAGATAATTGTGGTCCTTCCTTCCTCCCTCCCTCCCTCCCTCCCTCCTTCCCTCAGGAAGTGACTGACAGATGAGACTTTGTCCAAGCAGGTTCTGTCTGAAATACCAGACTTGAGTTTCCCCCTCTGTGGGTATTAGCTAATCAGTCCTCCCTTCTTTCTGTAGGAAGGTGGTGCATGTCTCTCAGAACTTACCTGGTTTCCTCTGCACCAGGTGAACCAGGGAAAAGCTTTCTAAGCCTTATTCAGACCCATAGAGGCTGCGCTGTGTGTGACTTCAGAGACCTCAGGGAGTATAGGGGTGGGTGGGTGCTTGATGCTTCAGACTCATGTCATTGAAGGACATAACATAGTCTGGATTCACAGAGATTCACAACACAGAGCCATTGTCACTTACTAACAGCTCAGGACACCCAGAGCTAACAAGAAATTGCAGTCTCAGCCGGGCTTTAATCACAGCACACACACAGATCTCTGTGAATTCAAAGATGGCCTGATTTACAGAGTGAGTTTTAGGACAGCCCAAGATACAAAAAGAAACCCTTTCTTGAAAAACAAAGCAAAACAGCAAAAGAAAGAAAGACAAGGAAAAAGAAAAAAATGGCAGTCTCTTTCCACTCTCTCCTCCATTGGCTCTTAAAGAGCTCTCAAGCTGAACTGGAGACCATGGTGTCACTCAAAACTGGGAAGCCAGAAACCTTAGGGGGGTCACAGGAGTCGGACTGACTGCAGCACTTGATGCCTCAACCCTGCTAATGGCTGTGATATAAGGCATGGTAAAATACGGGCTTTGGCAGAGCACTACTCCCCTTTCTCTATTATTATTGCTACACAACGAAAAGGACCGGGGGGGGGGGTGATGATGTGCAGTCAGTGCTGGTATTGAAATCTCACTGACTCCTTCCGCACTCCTTGTCAATTCCCGACTTTGTCAAATCAACTATCGTGAATCTTTGATGTGGGTTGGCCCTTTAGGAACTCAGAGAAACAAGACAGACAGACCTGTTTCATCCCAGAAACCTCCCAGTTCCTGAGCCCTAGCCCTGGAAGTCTCAAAGCCATCACATCCAGAAATCTCTCTAGTCCCTGCTAGTGGTGAACTCACTTCGTCTTCCCCAGGACCACTAATTATTTCTCCATGTTTTCCTGTGAGATCTGAGGCCAGCTTTCTTCTTCCTCCCTCTGGCCTCTCCACGAACGATCTCCATTCTCTAGACAACATGTCTAGAACCGAGTCTTATAGGCACCGAGAGAGTGTGTCTTGAGGGCAGTTGGCGTTTCTAGGACACGAGTGACATCACAAAATTCCGAGAGCTCTCTGGGATACCGTGGAATTTCCAGAGAAGGGACTGCTGATGTCGTGAGGCACGGCCTTTACCTCCTTGCTGATATTTCTCCCCGAACTGACCGACCGACCGACCGACCGACCAACCGGAACCTGAGGTTTCCTTTCCAGGAGTCTCTCCTCCGACACAGAGGGAGCCATTCAGGATTTCCTCCTTCCAAAACCAGAAATTTCTCTCTGCTTCATTAATATCTTCTCACTACTTCCTGAACCCATGGGGAGTTAGTTAGTTGAACACTCACTTTTTTCATGAATGACCCTTCCTCCCTCTCCTGAACATCTCATATTACTGATTCATACTCAGTAAAACAGTAATATGAGAAATTAGGCCAGGAGGACATGGAAGATGAGGGTTGAGTCTTCTGAAGTGAACAAGCACTTAGGGAAGGCTAAACTTAAGGGAATTTGACTCTGAGTGGCAAGACATGAATAGCTGCTGCCAAGGCACAGATACAGGCACCAACTGGGCCCTCGGCATCCTCCTGCATCATCAGAGCTGTGTGGGAAACTCAGCCCAAAGGAGGGGCCGTGTTCAAAGGGAGAGGGCATTTTCGAGGACAGCACTGTTTTCTTTTTCTTCTTTCTTTCTTTCTTTCTTTCTTTCTTTCTTTCTTTTTTTTTTTTCGAGACAGGGTTGTTCTGTAGTTTTTTTTTTTTGGAGCCTGTCCTGGAACTAGCTCTTGTAGACCAGGCTGGTCTTGAACTCACATGCTTTCTTTTTTTTTCTATTGGATATTTTTGACTTCTTTATCAAAGATCAGGTGTTCGAAGATGTGTGGATCGATATCCGGGTCTTCTATTCGGTTCCATTGGTCCTCCTGTCTGTTCTTATGCCAGGACCAGGCTGTTTTCAGAACTGTAGCTTACAGAGTGTTCTTGCAGGTGGGGCACAGAAGAGGTTAATTACGGTACCTTAGTTCTTCTGCTTTTCTAGCAGACCGGAGCCCAGCTGACAGGAATCCAGTAGAGATGGTGTCAAGGTTCACACTGACACTAACAGCTGTAACTTGAGCAGGATTTGTGATCCACATGAAATTTGCAATGAATTGCAGCAAATCTGTGACACTCTAACTTGCTCAGGCTCAGTATCTGAACATACAGATGTTTGCAATGATCACTGGCTTCAGGATTTTTTTTTTTGTTGTTGTTGTTGTTTTGTTTTTCCACGAGACAGGGTTTCCCTGTAGCTGAAGTTTAACGGCCTGGTGTTTTTGTGACTTACTGCTTCAAAGAACTTCTCCATTTCTTTATCCCTAAGGGAAAAGAAATATAATCACTAAATACATTTAAGTGTCTTTCAACCATTTTAGATCCCTCTGTTGAGAGTTCTCTGTTTAGGTCTGTACTCCATTTTTTAAAATTGGATTATTTGTTCTTTGGATGACCAATTTCTCGACTTCTTTGTGTATTTTGGAGATTAGTGAAGATCTTTTCCCATTCTGTAAGGCCGTCGTTTTGTCTTGTTGGCCATGTTCTTTGCTTTACAGAAGCTTTTCAGTTTCAGGAGGTCTCACTTATTAATTGTTTCTCTCAGTGTCTGATTTTTTTTCTTTTTTCTTTCTTCTTTTTCTTTTTTTTCTTTTATTCTTTTTTCTTTTTTTTCTTCTTCTTCTTTTCTTTTTTTTCTTTTTTTTCTCTCTTTAGTTTTTTTCTTTGTTCTTTTTTTTGTTTTATTTTTGTTTTATTTTTCTTTTTTCTTATTTTTCTTTTTCTCTCAGTGTCTGTGCTACTGGGGTTCTATTTAGCAAGGGTTCTCCTGTGCCAATGTGTTCAAGTGCATTTGATATTTTTATTTTTATATTCTTTTATTGTGGATGAAGTCAATTATTTGAACTCTCAAATATTTTTATTGTTATTATCTCTCTATTTGTTTGCTTATTTGTGGTTGTTCACCAACTTGACTATCTAGAGGAAGTAAAAGTCGTAACAAGGTTTCCGTAGGTGAACCTGCGGAAGGATCATTAACGTGAGAGAGCAGCGGCGGCAGCTCTGCCCGCCCGCTCGCCTGCCTCGCCCGAGTTCTCGCCGGGAGGCGCGCTCCCCGGGTCGCACGTGTGTTGTGCGCACGGAAGTGTGCGTGCGCACGGGCGCGCGTGGCGGTCGTGAGAGAGAGGTCGAGAGAGGGGGAAGGGGGACGGGCGCCGGCTCGCCCGCCCTCCTCGCCCCGTCCGAGGACCCGTGTCTGGCTCTGCCACTGGCGGCTCACGGCGGACGGCGGCTCTCTTCCCGCTCTCGCTCTCCTCCGTCCACTCCCGCTGCTTGCCTCACCGCACCGCAGCGGCCCGCGGGTGTGTCCCCTCTTTCCCGGGCGCGCGCCTTTCCCTCTCCATCCCTCTTCCCGGGGGAGGATGGGCGAGGGTCTGGCGGCGCCCCGGGCCCCCTCTCGCCGCCGACCTCCGCTCGCGCGCCGTGGCGCCGCGGCGCGCCTGTCGGGGAGGCGGCGGAGGTTGGGCGCACTTTTTTTTCCCCCCTCTCCACCTCCTTCTCCAAAGGACCGGGGTAGACCAGTAGTCCCTCCCACCGGGCGGGAGGCCATTTTTTCCCCCGGGGATGCGGCGGGTCGACCAGATGTCCCGCTGGACTCTTTTTTTTTTTTTTTTTTAATGTATAATATATATTATATCTTCCTAGACCTGACGGGTCGACCAGTTGTCTCTGTGAACTTCCTTTTTTTTTGACGGACTGGAAGCACGTCGACCAGTTGTCCGATTAAATATTTGGCCTTAAAATGCTAAGTACCGGGGTCGACCAGTTGGCCTTGTGAACTTGGGTCGACCAGTTGTCTTTTTCCATGTCTTGATTGAATGATGTCATTCTTCGATGTGTTGGTGGTTAGTTTATCTCTTTTGTTCTCTATGCCAACACGCCCCACTCACCAAACACTTTTTTTTTTAATTTATTTATTTACTTATTTTTATTTTAGTTTTTTATTATTTATTTATTTATTTATACATACATACATACATCCTGTCTATCTGTCCAGATGGGGCAGGGGTAGAAGGGGCTAGCTATGAGAGGAAGGTGCTCGGTGGGCATCCAGTTGTAAATAAGGCTGGGAATAAATAGCTGAATATTAATTCATTTGAGTAATATTAAAACTGTTCAAGTAGAAAACAATTGCTTTCTTTTTCTGTTTGCCCAGAGATCTGACTGACTGCAACTTGGAAAGAAGACGGCCCTGCTGGACAGAGACCTCCCTCCTGCTTTGGGTGGGTCGACCAGTTTACATGTTTATTTCCACGTTTTGTCTTTTATGGATTGAATGGATGTGTCTCTCTCTTTTTTTTTTTTTTTTTGGTTTTTCGAGACAGGGTTTCTCTGTGGCTTTGGAGCCTGTCCTGGAACTAGCACTGTAGACCAGGCTGGTCTCGAACTCACAGAGATCCGCCTACCTCTGCCTCCCGAGTACTGGGATTAAAGGCGTGCGCCACCATCGCCCGGCTCTCATTTTTTTTTTCACGATTGCTTGCTTGCTTGCTTGCTTACTTACTTACTTACTTACTATCTGTTCAGCCCATCTCATTTACTTACTTCTTTAAAAAAAATGACCCACCTAGTTATTTACTTACTTACTTACTTACTTACTTGTTCATTCATTCCTTCACTTCCTTATCTTCTTTCATATATCTGTTTATTTATCTGCTGATTTAGCGTGACTCATTTACTTATTGAATGTTTCAATTATTATTTAGTTTTATTCATTTATTCATTCTTTATGTCTATTTTTATGTATGTATTTACTTACTTTCTTAATTTTTTTTTTACTTTTTAAAATTTACTTAATTTTTTTCTTTCTTTGGGAATGTAGATTCTTTCTTCCTTTCTTCCTTTCTTTCCTTCTTTCTGTCTCCTGACTGTCACTGGCTAAGAAAATGGTGGCCTCCATGTCACTGGTCAGCATAGCAGCTCCTAAAATGGAATTTGATGAAGGGATACATAGATAGATAGATAGATAGATAGATAGATAGATAGATAGATAGATAGATAGATGGGATGCGCACACGCTCACACACACACACACACACACACACACATATGCACGCACGTGCATGACATGTACAGATGGGGGGCGATTCCAATGTTTTCAGAGGAAGGTGCTCGCTGGTAATAATAAATGTGCTGGTAAATAAGGCTGGAAATAGCTGAATATTAAATCATTAAAACTCTTCAAATAAATAAAAAGCAATTCCATTTCTCTCTCTCTCTCTTTCTCACCATATACCAGCACATCTGAACTGACTGCAACATACAAAAGAAGAAGAAACACGGAAAGAAGACATCCCTGCTGGACAGGATCTGAGATGAGAATAAATTCATCGAATGGCTGCCAACAGCATTTCATTGAGAAGAGATTCCACATTTTATGCTGTACAGTTACTTAGTTAGATAGATAGATAAAGAGAGGCCTGTGAACTGGGGTGGGCTGTGGCTTCTCAGGTCACCTCAGGTCAGGGAGGGGCTGAGGAGTGTCCCATTGGCCTTGACAATAGGCAGGAGTCAGAGGTTAATGTCAGGGCAGGGCCTGAGAGTTCCTCAAAGGGAATGAATGGAGACCCTTGCTTACCTAAGAAATGCCTGACCTTGGAAAAGGACTTGTGGAAAGCGGGCCCTTGAAACTGTGGTTTCACGTCTTACTAGAAAGCTCCCTCTTGGAAGGGAAAGTCATCGTGATATCTTACTCTTTTCCCAAGGATACCCTACCTACCCTTCTGATCATTCTTACTGAATTAAGTCTTCCACTGCAAATAAATAAATAAATAAATAATAAATGAAGTGGGTGAGTGAGTGAGTGAGTGAGTGAGTAAGTAAGTAAGTAAGTAAACAAGCAAATACGTGGATGGACAAATAAATACAAAGTTTGCTGTTGTTGACTGACTTTTGATTTCATAAAGAATCTCTCTCTCTCTCTCTCTCTCTCTCTCACACACACACACACACACTAAATATACAATAAAAGGAAGCATAACACCTTTACTCAGGGGGCAGAGTGAACTCTGAAAGTTTTCCTGGCGGGGGGGGGGGGGGAGAGACAGAATATAAGAACAAAATGAGAAACAAGGAAAAATAGTGTTGGCTGGCTGGCCGGCTTTCAGTTCCCTGACAGAAATGAGCACATTGTGGAGGAAACACAAAGTTGTTACACTATGTGGGTGTGATGAGGAGAGATTGTGAGTGAGTGTCCTGTCAGAACAAAGTTAGTCCCATAGTTGATGAAATTCATTATCCCAAAACTTCAGCAGAATATATCCCAAGTTTGCAAATGTGTGATCAGCTTGTGACAGGTTGGGCTGGAGATGCTGAGAACTGGGGAGCCCTCAATGCAAGAGCAGACACTCATTCCCATGAAGAGGGAGAGAGCGAGGGAGGGAGGGAGGGAGGGAGGGAGGGATCATTCATTCCTATACTCAAGTTTAAAGAAAGATGAGTGGCTATCTATGGAGAGACCACTCACAGATATGAAAAATCATTTCCTAAAAATCAAATTTCTCAGTCAGTATGCAACTGCTATGGTGCTTCTCCTAGATAGAGCAAAACACACAAACAAACTGATTCCTTGATCTAGAGCCACAGTGCACATGCTGTGGAAAAGGGGACATGGCCAACTTGAATCACAATATTCATCAGAGCATGAAAAGAGCGTAAAAAGGACACAGAGGAGAGATAATTGTGGTCCTTCCTTCCTCCCTCCCTCCCTCCCTCCCTCCCTCCCTCCTTCCTCAGGAAGTGACTGACAGATGAGACTTTGTCCAAGCAGGTTCTGTCTGAAATACCAGACTTGAGTTTCCCCCTCTGTGGGTATTAGCTAATCAGTCCTCCCTTCTTTCTGTAGGAAGGTGGTGCATGTCTCTCAGAACTTACCTGGTTTCCTCTGCACCAGGTGAACCAGGGAAAAGCTTTCTAAGCCTTATTCAGACCCATAGAGGCTGCGCTGTGTGTGACTTCAGAGACCTCAGGGAGTATAGGGGTGGGTGGGTGCTTGATGCTTCAGACTCATGTCATTGAAGGACATAACATAGTCTGGATTCACAGAGATTCACAACACAGAGCCATTGTCACTTACTAACAGCTCAGGACACCCAGAGCTAACAAGAAATTGCAGTCTCAGCCGGGCTTTAATCACAGCACACACACAGATCTCTGTGAATTCAAAGATGGCCTGATTTACAGAGTGAGTTTTAGGACAGCCCAAGATACAAAAAGAAACCCTTTCTTGAAAAACAAAGCAAAACAGCAAAAGAAAGAAAGACAAGGAAAAAGAAAAAAATGGCAGTCTCTTTCCACTCTCTCCTCCATTGGCTCTTAAAGAGCTCTCAAGCTGAACTGGAGACCATGGTGTCACTCAAAACTGGGAAGCCAGAAACCTTAGGGGGGTCACAGGAGTCGGACTGACTGCAGCACTTGATGCCTCAACCCTGCTAATGGCTGTGATATAAGGCATGGTAAAATACGGGCTTTGGCAGAGCACTACTCCCCTTTCTCTATTATTATTGCTACACAACGAAAAGGACCGGGGGGGGGGGGTGATGATGTGCAGTCAGTGCTGGTATTGAAATCTCACTGACTCCTTCCGCACTCCTTGTCAATTCCCGACTTTGTCAAATCAACTATCGTGAATCTTTGATGTGGGTTGGCCCTTTAGGAACTCAGAGAAACAAGACAGACAGACCTGTTTCATCCCAGAAACCTCCCAGTTCCTGAGCCCTAGCCCTGGAAGTCTCAAAGCCATCACATCCAGAAATCTCTCTAGTCCCTGCTAGTGGTGAACTCACTTCGTCTTCCCCAGGACCACTAATTATTTCTCCATGTTTTCCTGTGAGATCTGAGGCCAGCTTTCTTCTTCCTCCCTCTGGCCTCTCCACGAACGATCTCCATTCTCTAGACAACATGTCTAGAACCGAGTCTTATAGGCACCGAGAGAGTGTGTCTTGAGGGCAGTTGGCGTTTCTAGGACACGAGTGACATCACAAAATTCCGAGAGCTCTCTGGGATACCGTGGAATTTCCAGAGAAGGGACTGCTGATGTCGTGAGGCACGGCCTTTACCTCCTTGCTGATATTTCTCCCCGAACTGACCGACCGACCGACCGACCGACCGACCAACCGGAACCTGAGGTTTCCTTTCCAGGAGTCTCTCCTCCGACACAGAGGGAGCCATTCAGGATTTCCTCCTTCCAAAACCAGAAATTTCTCTCTGCTTCATTAATATCTTCTCACTACTTCCTGAACCCATGGGGAGTTAGTTAGTTGAACACTCACTTTTTTCATGAATGACCCTTCCTCCCTCTCCTGAACATCTCATATTACTGATTCATACTCAGTAAAACAGTAATATGAGAAATTAGGCCAGGAGGACATGGAAGATGAGGGTTGAGTCTTCTGAAGTGAACAAGCACTTAGGGAAGGCTAAACTTAAGGGAATTTGACTCTGAGTGGCAAGACATGAATAGCTGCTGCCAAGGCACAGATACAGGCACCAACTGGGCCCTCGGCATCCTCCTGCATCATCAGAGCTGTGTGGGAAACTCAGCCCAAAGGAGGGGCCGTGTTCAAAGGGAGAGGGCATTTTCGAGGACAGCACTGTTTTCTTTTTCTTCTTTCTTTCTTTCTTTCTTTCTTTCTTTCTTTCTTTTTTTTTTTCGAGACAGGGTTGTTCTGTAGTTTTTTTTTTTTTGGAGCCTGTCCTGGAACTAGCTCTTGTAGACCAGGCTGGTCTTGAACTCACATGCTTTCTTTTTTTTTCTATTGGATATTTTTGACTTCTTTATCAAAGATCAGGTGTTCGAAGATGTGTGGATCGATATCCGGGTCTTCTATTCGGTTCCATTGGTCCTCCTGTCTGTTCTTATGCCAGGACCAGGCTGTTTTCAGAACTGTAGCTTACAGAGTGTTCTTGCAGGTGGGGCACAGAAGAGGTTAATTACGGTACCTTAGTTCTTCTGCTTTTCTAGCAGACCGGAGCCCAGCTGACAGGAATCCAGTAGAGATGGTGTCAAGGTTCACACTGACACTAACAGCTGTAACTTGAGCAGGATTTGTGATCCACATGAAATTTGCAATGAATTGCAGCAAATCTGTGACACTCTAACTTGCTCAGGCTCAGTATCTGAACATACAGATGTTTGCAATGATCACTGGCTTCAGGATTTTTTTTTTGTTGTTGTTGTTGTTTTGTTTTTCCACGAGACAGGGTTTCCCTGTAGCTGAAGTTTAACGGCCTGGTGTTTTTGTGACTTACTGCTTCAAAGAACTTCTCCATTTCTTTATCCCTAAGGGAAAAGAAATATAATCACTAAATACATTTAAGTGTCTTTCAACCATTTTAGATCCCTCTGTTGAGAGTTCTCTGTTTAGGTCTGTACTCCATTTTTTAAAATTGGATTATTTGTTCTTTGGATGACCAATTTCTCGACTTCTTTGTGTATTTTGGAGATTAGTGAAGATCTTTTCCCATTCTGTAAGGCCGTCGTTTTGTCTTGTTGGCCATGTTCTTTGCTTTACAGAAGCTTTTCAGTTTCAGGAGGTCTCACTTATTAATTGTTTCTCTCAGTGTCTGTTTTTTTTCTTTTTTTTTCTTTTTTCTTTCTTTTTTTTTCTTTTTTTTCTTTTTTTCTTTTTTTCTTTTTTTTCTTCTTCTTCTTTTCTTTTTTTTCTTTTTTTTCTCTCTTTAGTTTTTTTCTTTGTTCTTTTTTTTGTTTTGTTTTTCTTTTTTTTCTTTTTTCTTTTTTTTCTTTTTCTCTCAGTGTCTGTGCTACTGGGGTTCTATTTAGCAAGCGTTCTCCTGTGCCAATGTGTTCAAGTGCATTTGATATTTTTATTTTTATATTCTTTTATTGTGGATGAAGTCAATTATTTGAACTCTCAAATATTTTTATTGTTATTATCTCTCTATTTGTTTGCTTATTTGTGGTTGTTCACCAACTTGACTATCTAGAGGAAGTAAAAGTCGTAACAAGGTTTCCGTAGGTGAACCTGCGGAAGGATCATTAACGTGAGAGAGCAGCGGCGGCGGCTCTGCCCGCCCGCTCGCCTGCCTCGCCCGAGTTCTCGCCGGGAGGCGCGCTCCCCGGGTCGCACGTGTGTTGTGCGCACGGAAGTGTGCGTGCGCACGGGCGCGCGTGGCGGTCGTGAGAGAGAGGTCGAGAGAGGGGGAAGGGGGACGGGCGCCGGCTCGCCCGCCCTCCTCGCCCCGTCCGAGGACCCGTGTCTGGCTCTGCCGCTGGCGGCTCACGGCGGACGGCGGCTCTCTTCCCGCTCTCGCTCTCCTCCGTCCACTCCCGCTGCTTGCCTCACCGCACCGCAGCGGCCCGCGGGTGTGTCCCCTCTTTCCCGGGCGCGCGCCTTTCCCTCTCCATCCCTCTTCCCGGGGGAGGATGGGCGAGGGTCTGGCGGCGCCCCGGGCCCCCTCTCGCCGCCGACCTCCGCTCGCGCGCCGTGGCCCCGCGGCGCGCCGGTCGGGGAGGCGGCGGAGGTTGGGCGCACTTTTTTTTCCCCCCCTCCACCTCCTTCTCCAAAGGACCAGGGTAGACCAGTAGTCCCTCCCACCGGGCGGGAGGCCATTTTTTTCCCCCGGGGATGCGGCGGGTCGACCAGATGTCCCGCTGGACTCTTTTTTTTTTTTTTAATGTATAATATATATTATATCTTCCTAGACCTGACGGGTCGACCAGTTGTCTCTGTGCACTTCCTTTTTTTTTGACGGACTGGAAGCGGGTCGACCAGTTGTCCGATTAAATATTTGGCCTTAAAATGCTAAGTACCGGGGTCGACCAGTTGGCCTTGTGAACTTGGGTCGACCAGTTGTCTTTTTCCATGTCTTGATTGAATGATGTCATTCTTCAATGTGTTGGTGGTTAGTTTATCTCTTTTGTGCTCTATGCCAACACGCCCCACTCACCAAACACTTTTTTTTAATTTATTTATTTACTTATTTTTATTTTACTTTTTTATTATTTATTTATTTATTTATACATACATACATACATCCTGTCTATCTGTCCAGATGGGGCAGGGGTAGAAGGGGCTAGCTATGAGAGGAAGGTGCTCGGTGGGCATCCAGTTGTAAATAAGGCTGGGAATAAATAGCTGAATATTAATTCATTTGAGTAATATTAAAACTGTTCAAGTAGAAAACAATTGCTTTCTTTTTCTGTTTGCCCAGAGATCTGACTGACTGCAACTTGGAAAGAAGACGGCCCTGCTGGACAGAGACCTCCCTCCTGCTTTGGGTGGGTCGACCAGTTTACATGTTTATTTCCACGTTTTGTCTTTTATGGATTGAATGGATGTGTCTCTCTCTTTTTTTTTTTTTTTGGTTTTTCGAGACAGGGTTTCTCTGTGGCTTTGGAGCCTGTCCTGGAACTAGCACTGTAGACCAGGCTGGTCTCGAACTCACAGAGATCCGCCTACCTCTGCCTCCCGAGTACTGGGATTAAAGGCGTGCGCCACCATCGCCCGGCTCTCATTTTTTTTTTCACGATTGCTTGCTTGCTTGCTTGCTTACTTACTTACTTACTTACTATCTGTTCAGCCCATCTCATTTACTTACTTCTTTAAAAAAAATGACCCACCTAGTTATTTACTTACTTACTTACTTACTTACTTGTTCATTCATTCCTTCACTTCCTTATCTTCTTTCATATATCTGTTTATTTATCTGCTGATTTAGCGTGACTCATTTACTTATTGAATGTTTCAATTATTATTTAGTTTTATTCATTTATTCATTCTTTATGTCTATTTTTATGTATGTATTTACTTACTTTCTTAATTTTTTTTTTACTTTTTAAAATTTACTTAATTTTTTTCTTTCTTAATGTAGATTCTTTCTTCCTTTCTTCCTTTCTTTCCTTCTTTCTGTCTCCTGACTGTCACTGGCTAAGAAAATGGTGGCCTCCATGTCACTGGTCAGCATAGCAGCTCCTAAAATGGAATTTGATGAAGGGATACATAGATAGATAGATAGATAGATAGATAGATAGATAGATAGATAGATAGATAGATAGATAGATAGATAGATGGGATGCGCACACGCTCACACACACACACACACACACACACATATGCACGCACGTGCATGACATGTACAGATGGGGGGGCGATTCCAATGTTTTCAGAGGAAGGTGCTCGCTGGTAATAATAAATGTGCTGGTAAATAAGGCTGGAAATAGCTGAATATTAAATCATTAAAACTCTTCAAATAAATAAAAAGCAATTCCATTTCTCTCTCTCTCTCTTTCTCACCATATACCAGCACATCTGAACTGACTGCAACATACAAAAGAAGAAGAAACACGGAAAGAAGACATCCCTGCTGGACAGGATCTGAGATGAGAATAAATTCATCGAATGGCTGCCAACAGCATTTCATTGAGAAGAGATTCCACATTTTATGCTGTACAGTTACTTAGTTAGATAGATAGATAAAGAGAGGCCTGTGAACTGGGGTGGGCTGTGGCTTCTCAGGTCACCTCAGGTCAGGGAGGGGCTGAGGAGTGTCCCATTGGCCTTGACAATAGGCAGGAGTCAGAGGTTAATGTCAGGGCAGGGCCTGAGAGTTCCTCAAAGGGAATGAATGGAGACCCTTGCTTACCTAAGAAATGCCTGACCTTGGAAAAGGACTTGTGGAAAGCGGGCCCTTGAAACTGTGGTTTCACGTCTTACTAGAAAGCTCCCTCTTGGAAGGGAAAGTCATCGTGATATCTTACTCTTTTCCCAAGGATACCCTACCTACCCTTCTGATCATTCTTACTGAATTAAGTCTTCCACTGCAAATAAATAAATAAAGAAATAAATAATAAATGAAGTGTGGTGAGTGAGTGAGTAAGTAAGTAAGTAAGTAAGTACAAGCAAATACGTGGATGGACAAATAAATACAAAGTTTGCTGTTGTTGACTGACTTTTGATTTCATAATGAATCTCTCTCTCTCTCTCTCTCTCTCTCACACACACACACACACACACACTAAATATACAATAAAAGGAAGCATAACACCTTTACTCAGGGGGCAGAGTGAACTCTGAAAGTTTTCCAGGCGGGGGGGGGGGAGAGACAGAATATAAGAACAAAATGAGAAACAAGGAAAAATAGTGTTGGCTGGCTGGCCGGCTTTCAGTTCCCTGACAGAAATGAGCACATTGTGGAGGAAACACAAAGTTGTTACACTATGTGGGTGTGATGAGGAGAGATTGTGAGTGAGTGTCCTGTCAGAACAAAGTTAGTCCCATAGTTGATGAAATTCATTATCCCAAAACTTCAGCAGAATATATCCCAAGTTTGCAAATGTGTGATCAGCTTGTGACAGGTTGGGCAGGAGATGCTGAGAACTGGGGAGCCCTCAATGCAAGAGCAGACACTCATTCCCATGAAGAGGGAGAGAGGGAGGGAGGGAGGGAGGGAGGGATCATTCATTCCTATACTCAAGTTTAAAGAAAGATGAGTGGCTATCTATGGAGAGACCACTCACAGATATGAAAAATCATTTCCTAAAAATCAAATTTCTCAGTCAGTATGCAACTGCTATGGTGCTTCTCCTAGATAGAGCAAAACACACAAACAAACTGATTCCTTGATCTAGAGCCACAGTGCACATGCTGTGGAAAAGGGGATATGGCCAACTTGAATCACAATATTCATCAGAGCATGAAAAGAGCGTAAAAAGGACACAGAGGAGAGATAATTGTGGTCCTTCCTTCCTCCCTCCCTCCCTCCCTCCCTCCCTCCCTCCCTCCCTCCCTCCTTCCCTCAGGAAGTGACTGACAGATGAGACTTTGTCCAAGCAGGTTCTGTCTGAAATACCAGACTTGAGTTTCCCCCTCTGTGGGTATTAGCTAATCAGTCCTCCCTTCTTTCTGTAGGAAGGTGGTGCATGTCTCTCAGAACTTACCTGGTTTCCTCTGCACCAGGTGAACCAGGGAAAAGCTTTCTAAGCCTTATTCAGACCCATAGAGGCTGCGCTGTGTGTGACTTCAGAGACCTCAGGGAGTATAGGGGTGGGTGGGTGCTTGATGCTTCAGACTCATGTCATTGAAGGACATAACATAGTCTGGATTCACAGAGATTCACAACACAGAGCCATTGTCACTTACTAACAGCTCAGGACACCCAGAGCTAACAAGAAATTGCAGTCTCAGCCGGGCTTTAATCACAGCACACACACAGATCTCTGTGAATTCAAAGATGGCCTGATTTACAGAGTGAGTTTTAGGACAGCCCAAGATACAAAAAGAAACCCTTTCTTGAAAAACAAAGCAAAACAGCAAAAGAAAGAAAGACAAGGAAAAAGAAAAAAATGGCAGTCTCTTTCCACTCTCTCCTCCATTGGCTCTTAAAGAGCTCTCAAGCTGAACTGGAGACCATGGTGTCACTCAAAACTGGGAAGCCAGAAACCTTAGGGGGGTCACAGGAGTCGGACTGACTGCAGCACTTGATGCCTCAACCCTGCTAATGGCTGTGATATAAGGCATGGTAAAATACGGGCTTTGGCAGAGCACTACTCCCCTTTCTCTATTATTATTGCTACACAACGAAAAGGACCGGGGGGGGGGGGGTGATGATGTGCAGTCAGTGCTGGTATTGAAATCTCACTGACTCCTTCCGCACTCCTTGTCAATTCCCGACTTTGTCAAATCAACTATCGTGAATCTTTGATGTGGGTTGGCCCTTTAGGAACTCAGAGAAACAAGACAGACAGACCTGTTTCATCCCAGAAACCTCCCAGTTCCTGAGCCCTAGCCCTGGAAGTCTCAAAGCCATCACATCCAGAAATCTCTCTAGTCCCTGCTAGTGGTGAACTCACTTCGTCTTCCCCAGGACCACTAATTATTTCTCCATGTTTTCCTGTGAGATCTGAGGCCAGCTTTCTTCTTCCTCCCTCTGGCCTCTCCACGAACGATCTCCATTCTCTAGACAACATGTCTAGAACCGAGTCTTATAGGCACCGAGAGAGTGTGTCTTGAGGGCAGTTGGCGTTTCTAGGACACGAGTGACATCACAAAATTCCGAGAGCTCTCTGGGATACCGTGGAATTTCCAGAGAAGGGACTGCTGATGTCGTGAGGCACGGCCTTTACCTCCTTGCTGATATTTCTCCCCGAACTGACCGACCGACCGACCGACCGACCGACCAACCGGAACCTGAGGTTTCCTTTCCAGGAGTCTCTCCTCCGACACAGAGGGAGCCATTCAGGATTTCCTCCTTCCAAAACCAGAAATTTCTCTCTGCTTCATTAATATCTTCTCACTACTTCCTGAACCCATGGGGAGTTAGTTAGTTGAACACTCACTTTTTTCATGAATGACCCTTCCTCCCTCTCCTGAACATCTCATATTACTGATTCATACTCAGTAAAACAGTAATATGAGAAATTAGGCCAGGAGGACATGGAAGATGAGGGTTGAGTCTTCTGAAGTGAACAAGCACTTAGGGAAGGCTAAACTTAAGGGAATTTGACTCTGAGTGGCAAGACATGAATAGCTGCTGCCAAGGCACAGATACAGGCACCAACTGGGCCCTCGGCATCCTCCTGCATCATCAGAGCTGTGTGGGAAACTCAGCCCAAAGGAGGGGCCGTGTTCAAAGGGAGAGGGCATTTTCGAGGACAGCACTGTTTTCTTTTTCTTCTTTCTTTCTTTCTTTCTTTCTTTCTTTCTTTCTTTCTTTCTTTTTTTTTTCGAGACAGGGTTGTTCTGTAGTTTTTTTTTTTTTTTTTTGGAGCCTGTCCTGGAACTAGCTCTTGTAGACCAGGCTGGTCTTGAACTCACATGCTTTCTTTTTTTTTCTATTGCATATTTTTGACTTCTTTATCAAAGATCAGGTGTTCGAAGATGTGTGGATCGATATCCGGGTCTTCTATTCGGTTCCATTGGTCCTCCTGTCTGTTCTTATGCCAGGACCAGGCTGTTTTCAGAACTGTAGCTTACAGAGTGTTCTTGCAGGTGGGGCACAGAAGAGGTTAATTACGGTACCTTAGTTCTTCTGCTTTTCTAGCAGACCGGAGCCCAGCTGACAGGAATCCAGTAGAGATGGTGTCAAGGTTCACACTGACACTAACAGCTGTAACTTGAGCAGGATTTGTGATCCACATGAAATTTGCAATGAATTGCAGCAAATCTGTGACACTCTAACTTGCTCAGGCTCAGTATCTGAACATACAGATGTTTGCAATGATCACTGGCTTCAGGATTTTTTTTTTGTTGTTGTTGTTGTTTTGTTTTTCCACGAGACAGGGTTTCCCTGTAGCTGAAGTTTAACGGCCTGGTGTTTTTGTGACTTACTGCTTCAAAGAACTTCTCCATTTCTTTATCCCTAAGGGAAAAGAAATATAATCACTAAATACATTTAAGTGTCTTTCAACCATTTTAGATCCCTCTGTTGAGAGTTCTCTGTTTAGGTCTGTACTCCATTTTTTAAAATTGGATTATTTGTTCTTTGGATGACCAATTTCTCGACTTCTTTGTGTATTTTGGAGATTAGTGAAGATCTTTTCCCATTCTGTAAGGCCGTCGTTTTGTCTTGTTGGCCATGTTCTTTGCTTTACAGAAGCTTTTCAGTTTCAGGAGGTCTCACTTATTAATTGTTTCTCTCAGTGTCTGTTTTTTTTTCTTTTTTTTTCTTTTTTCTTTCTTTTTTTTCTTTTTTTTCTTTTTTTCTTTTTTTCTTTTTTTTCTTCTTCTTCTTTTCTTTTTTTTTCTTTTTTTTCTCTCTTTAGTTTTTTTCTTTGTTCTTTTTTTTTGTTTTGTTTTTCTTTTTTTTCTTTTTTCTTTTTTTTCTTTTTCTCTCAGTGTCTGTGCTACTGGGGTTCTATTTAGCAAGCGTTCTCCTGTGCCAATGTGTTCAAGTGCATTTGATATTTTTATTTTTATATTCTTTTATTGTGGATGAAGTCAATTATTTGAACTCTCAAATATTTTTATTGTTATTATCTCTCTATTTGTTTGCTTATTTGTGGTTGTTCACCAACTTGACTATCTAGAGGAAGTAAAAGTCGTAACAAGGTTTCCGTAGGTGAACCTGCGGAAGGATCATTAACGTGAGAGAGCAGCGGCGGCGGCTCTGCCCGCCCGCTCGCCTGCCTCGCCCGAGTTCTCGCCGGGAGGCGCGCTCCCCGGGTCGCACGTGTGTTGTGCGCACGGAAGTGTGCGTGCGCACGGGCGCGCGTGGCGGTCGTGAGAGAGTGGTCGAGAGAGGGGGAAGGGGGACGGGCGCCGGCTCGCCCGCCCTCCTCGCCCCGTCCGAGGACCCGTGTCTGGCTCTGCCGCTGGCGGCTCACGGCGGACGGCGGCTCTCTTCCCGCTCTCGCTCTCCTCTGTCCACTCCCGCTGCTTGCCTCACCGCACCGCAGCGGCCCGCGGGTGTGTCCCCTCTTTCCTGGGCGCGCGCCTTTCCCTCTCCATCCCTCTTCCCGGGGGAGGATGGGCGAGGGTCTGGCGGCGCCCCGGGCCCCCTCTCGCCGCCGACCTCCGCTCGCGCGCCGTGGCGCCGCGGAGGCGGCGGAGGTTGGGCGCACTTTTTTTTCCCCCCTCTCCACCTCCTTCTCCAAAGGACCGGGGTAGACCAGTAGTCCCTCCCACCGGGCGGGAGGCCATTTTTTTCCCCCGGGGATGCGGCGGGTCGACCAGATGTCCCGCTGGACTCTTTTTTTTTTTTTTAATGTATAATATATATTATATCTTCCTAGACCTGACGGGTCGACCAGTTGTCTCTGTGCACTTCCTTTTTTTTTGACGGACTGGAAGCGGGTCGACCAGTTGTCCGATTAAATATTTGGCCTTAAAATGCTAAGTACCGGGGTCGACCAGTTGGCCTTGTGAACTTGGGTCGACCAGTTGTCTTTTTCCATGTCTTGATTGAATGATGTCATTCTTCAATGTGTTGGTGGTTAGTTTATCTCTTTTGTTCTCTATGCCAACACGCCCCACTCACCAAACACTTTTTTTTTAATTTATTTATTTACTTATTTTTATTTTACTTTTTTATTATTTATTTATTTATTTATTTATACATACATACATACATCCTGTCTATCTGTCCAGATGGGGCAGGGGTAGAAGGGGCTAGCTATGAGAGGAAGGTGCTCGGTGGGCATCCAGTTGTAAATAAGGCTGGGAATAAATAGCTGAATATTAATTCATTTGAGTAATATTAAAACTGTTCAAGTAGAAAACAATTGCTTTCTTTTTCTGTTTGCCCAGAGATCTGACTGACTGCAACTTGGAAAGAAGACGGCCCTGCTGGACAGAGACCTCCCTCCTGCTTTGGGTGGGTCGACCAGTTTACATGTTTATTTCCACGTTTTGTCTTTTATGGATTGAATGGATGTGTCTCTCTCTTTTTTTTTTTTTTTGGTTTTTCGAGACAGGGTTTCTCTGTGGCTTTGGAGCCTGTCCTGGAACTAGCACTGTAGACCAGGCTGGTCTCGAACTCACAGAGATCCGCCTACCTCTGCCTCCCGAGTACTGGGATTAAAGGCGTGCGCCACCATCGCCCGGCTCTCATTTTTTTTTTCACGATTGCTTGCTTGCTTGCTTGCTTACTTACTTACTTACTTACTATCTGTTCAGCCCATCTCATTTACTTACTTCTTTAAAAAAAATGACCCACCTAGTTATTTACTTACTTACTTACTTACTTACTTGTTCATTCATTCCTTCACTTCCTTATCTTCTTTCATATATCTGTTTATTTATCTGCTGATTTAGCGTGACTCATTTACTTATTGAATGTTTCAATTATTATTTAGTTTTATTCATTTATTCATTCTTTATGTCTATTTTTATGTATGTATTTACTTACTTTCTTAATTTTTTTTTTACTTTTTAAAATTTACTTAATTTTTTTCTTTCTTTGGGAATGTAGATTCTTTCTTCCTTTCTTCCTTTCTTTCCTTCTTTCTGTCTCCTGACTGTCACTGGCTAAGAAAATGGTGGCCTCCATGTCACTGGTCAGCATAGCAGCTCCTAAAATGGAATTTGATGAAGGGATACATAGATAGATAGATAGATAGATAGATAGATAGATAGATAGATAGATAGATAGATAGATAGATAGATGGGATGCGCACACGCTCACACACACACACACACACACACACACACACATATGCACGCACGTGCATGACATGTACAGATGGGGGGCGATTCCAATGTTTTCAGAGGAAGGTGCTCGCTGGTAATAATAAATGTGCTGGTAAATAAGGCTGGAAATAGCTGAATATTAAATCATTAAAACTCTTCAAATAAATAAAAAGCAATTCCATTTCTCTCTCTCTCTCTTTCTCACCATATACCAGCACATCTGAACTGACTGCAACATACAAAAGAAGAAGAAACACGGAAAGAAGACATCCCTGCTGGACAGGATCTGAGATGAGAATAAATTCATCGAATGGCTGCCAACAGCATTTCATTGAGAAGAGATTCCACATTTTATGCTGTACAGTTACTTAGTTAGATAGATAGATAAAGAGAGGCCTGTGAACTGGGGTGGGCTGTGGCTTCTCAGGTCACCTCAGGTCAGGGAGGGGCTGAGGAGTGTCCCATTGGCCTTGACAATAGGCAGGAGTCAGAGGTTAATGTCAGGGCAGGGCCTGAGAGTTCCTCAAAGGGAATGAATGGAGACCCTTGCTTACCTAAGAAATGCCTGACCTTGGAAAAGGACTTGTGGAAAGCGGGCCCTTGAAACTGTGGTTTCACGTCTTACTAGAAAGCTCCCTCTTGGAAGGGAAAGTCATCGTGATATCTTACTCTTTTCCCAAGGATACCCTACCTACCCTTCTGATCATTCTTACTGAATTAAGTCTTCCACTGCAAATAAATAAATAAATAAATAATAAATGAAGTGGGTGAGTGAGTGAGTGAGTGAGTAAGTAAGTAAGTAAGTAAGTAAACAAGCAAATACGTGGATGGACAAATAAATACAAAGTTTGCTGTTGTTGACTGACTTTTGATTTCATAATGAATCTCTCTCTCTCTCTCTCTCTCTCTCACACACACACACACACACACACTAAATATACAATAAAAGGAAGCATAACACCTTTACTCAGGGGGCAGAGTGAACTCTGAAAGTTTTCCAGGCGGGGGGGGGGGGGGAGAGACAGAATATAAGAACAAAATGAGAAACAAGGAAAAATAGTGTTGGCTGGCTGGCCGGCTTTCAGTTCCCTGACAGAAATGAGCACATTGTGGAGGAAACACAAAGTTGTTACACTATGTGGGTGTGATGAGGAGAGATTGTGAGTGAGTGTCCTGTCAGAACAAAGTTAGTCCCATAGTTGATGAAATTCATTATCCCAAAACTTCAGCAGAATATATCCCAAGTTTGCAAATGTGTGATCAGCTTGTGACAGGTTGGGCTGGAGATGCTGAGAACTGGGGAGCCCTCAATGCAAGAGCAGACACTCATTCCCATGAAGAGGGAGAGAGGGAGGGAGGGAGGGAGGGAGGGATCATTCATTCCTATACTCAAGTTTAAAGAAAGATGAGTGGCTATCTATGGAGAGACCACTCACAGATATGAAAAATCATTTCCTAAAAATCAAATTTCTCAGTCAGTATGCAACTGCTATGGTGCTTCTCCTAGATAGAGCAAAACACACAAACAAACTGATTCCTTGATCTAGAGCCACAGTGCACATGCTGTGGAAAAGGGGACATGGCCAACTTGAATCACAATATTCATCAGAGCATGAAAAGAGCGTAAAAAGGACACAGAGGAGAGATAATTGTGGTCCTTCCTTCCTCCCTCCCTCCCTCCCTCCCTCCCTCAGGAAGTGACTGACAGATGAGACTTTGTCCAAGCAGGTTCTGTCTGAAATACCAGACTTGAGTTTCCCCCTCTGTGGGTATTAGCTAATCAGTCCTCCCTTCTTTCTGTAGGAAGGTGGTGCATGTCTCTCAGAACTTACCTGGTTTCCTCTGCACCAGGTGAACCAGGGAAAAGCTTTCTAAGCCTTATTCAGACCCATAGAGGCTGCGCTGTGTGTGACTTCAGAGACCTCAGGGAGTATAGGGGTGGGTGGGTGCTTGATGCTTCAGACTCATGTCATTGAAGGACATAACATAGTCTGGATTCACAGAGATTCACAACACAGAGCCATTGTCACTTACTAACAGCTCAGGACACCCAGAGCTAACAAGAAATTGCAGTCTCAGCCGGGCTTTAATCACAGCACACACACAGATCTCTGTGAATTCAAAGATGGCCTGATTTACAGAGTGAGTTTTAGGACAGCCCAAGATACAAAAAGAAACCCTTTCTTGAAAAACAAAGCAAAACAGCAAAAGAAAGAAAGACAAGGAAAAAGAAAAAAATGGCAGTCTCTTTCCACTCTCTCCTCCATTGGCTCTTAAAGAGCTCTCAAGCTGAACTGGAGACCATGGTGTCACTCAAAACTGGGAAGCCAGAAACCTTAGGGGGGTCACAGGAGTCGGACTGACTGCAGCACTTGATGCCTCAACCCTGCTAATGGCTGTGATATAAGGCATGGTAAAATACGGGCTTTGGCAGAGCACTACTCCCCTTTCTCTATTATTATTGCTACACAACGAAAAGGACCGGGGGGGGGGGTGATGATGTGCAGTCAGTGCTGGTATTGAAATCTCACTGACTCCTTCCGCACTCCTTGTCAATTCCCGACTTTGTCAAATCAACTATCGTGAATCTTTGATGTGGGTTGGCCCTTTAGGAACTCAGAGAAACAAGACAGACAGACCTGTTTCATCCCAGAAACCTCCCAGTTCCTGAGCCCTAGCCCTGGAAGTCTCAAAGCCATCACATCCAGAAATCTCTCTAGTCCCTGCTAGTGGTGAACTCACTTCGTCTTCCCCAGGACCACTAATTATTTCTCCATGTTTTCCTGTGAGATCTGAGGCCAGCTTTCTTCTTCCTCCCTCTGGCCTCTCCACGAACGATCTCCATTCTCTAGACAACATGTCTAGAACCGAGTCTTATAGGCACCGAGAGAGTGTGTCTTGAGGGCAGTTGGCGTTTCTAGGACACGAGTGACATCACAAAATTCCGAGAGCTCTCTGGGATACCGTGGAATTTCCAGAGAAGGGACTGCTGATGTCGTGAGGCATGGCCTTTACCTCCTTGCTGATATTTCTCCCCGAACTGACCGACCGACCGACCGACCGACCGACCAACCGGAACCTGAGGTTTCCTTTCCAGGAGTCTCTCCTCCGACACAGAGGGAGCCATTCAGGATTTCCTCCTTCCAAAACCAGAAATTTCTCTCTGCTTCATTAATATCTTCTCACTACTTCCTGAACCCATGGGGAGTTAGTTAGTTGAACACTCACTTTTTTCATGAATGACCCTTCCTCCCTCTCCTGAACATCTCATATTACTGATTCATACTCAGTAAAACAGTAATATGAGAAATTAGGCCAGGAGGACATGGAAGATGAGGGTTGAGTCTTCTGAAGTGAACAAGCACTTAGGGAAGGCTAAACTTAAGGGAATTTGACTCTGAGTGGCAAGACATGAATAGCTGCTGCCAAGGCACAGATACAGGCACCAACTGGGCCCTCGGCATCCTCCTGCATCATCAGAGCTGTGTGGGAAACTCAGCCCAAAGGAGGGGCCGTGTTCAAAGGGAGAGGGCATTTTCGAGGACAGCACTGTTTTCTTTTTCTTCTTTCTTTCTTTCTTTCTTTCTTTCTTTCTTTCTTTCTTTCTTTCTTTTTTTTTTCGAGACAGGGTTGTTCTGTAGTTTTTTTTTTTTTTTTTTGGAGCCTGTCCTGGAACTAGCTCTTGTAGACCAGGCTGGTCTTGAACTCACATGCTTTCTTTTTTTTTCTATTGCATATTTTTGACTTCTTTATCAAAGATCAGGTGTTCGAAGATGTGTGGATCGATATCCGGGTCTTCTATTCGGTTCCATTGGTCCTCCTGTCTGTTCTTATGCCAGGACCAGGCTGTTTTCAGAACTGTAGCTTACAGAGTGTTCTTGCAGGTGGGGCACAGAAGAGGTTAATTACGGTACCTTAGTTCTTCTGCTTTTCTAGCAGACCGGAGCCCAGCTGACAGGAATCCAGTAGAGATGGTGTCAAGGTTCACACTGACACTAACAGCTGTAACTTGAGCAGGATTTGTGATCCACATGAAATTTGCAATGAATTGCAGCAAATCTGTGACACTCTAACTTGCTCAGGCTCAGTATCTGAACATACAGATGTTTGCAATGATCACTGGCTTCAGGATTTTTTTTTTTTGTTGTTGTTGTTGTTTTGTTTTTCCACGAGACAGGGTTTCCCTGTAGCTGAAGTTTAACGGCCTGGTGTTTTTGTGACTTACTGCTTCAAAGAACTTCTCCATTTCTTTATCCCTAAGGGAAAAGAAATATAATCACTAAATACATTTAAGTGTCTTTCAACCATTTTAGATCCCTCTGTTGAGAGTTCTCTGTTTAGGTCTGTACTCCATTTTTTAAAATTGGATTATTTGTTCTTTGGATGACCAATTTCTCGACTTCTTTGTGTATTTTGGAGATTAGTGAAGATCTTTTCCCATTCTGTAAGGCCGTCGTTTTGTCTTGTTGGCCATGTTCTTTGCTTTACAGAAGCTTTTCAGTTTCAGGAGGTCTCACTTATTAATTGTTTCTCTCAGTGTCTGTTTTCTTTTCTTTTTTTTTCTTTTTTCTTTCTTTTTTTTTCTTTTTTTTCTTTTTTTCTTTTTTTCTTTTTTTTCTTCTTCTTCTTTTCTTTTTTTTTCTTTTTTTTCTCTCTTTAGTTTTTTTCTTTGTTCTTTTTTTTTGTTTTGTTTTTCTTTTTTTTTCTTTTTTCTTTTTTTTCTTTTTCTCTCAGTGTCTGTGCTACTGGGGTTCTATTTAGCAAGCGTTCTCCTGTGCCAATGTGTTCAAGTGCATTTGATATTTTTATTTTTATATTCTTTTATTGTGGATGAAGTCAATTATTTGAACTCTCAAATATTTTTATTGTTATTATCTCTCTATTTGTTTGCTTATTTGTGGTTGTTCACCAACTTGACTATCTAGAGGAAGTAAAAGTCGTAACAAGGTTTCCGTAGGTGAACCTGCGGAAGGATCATTAACGTGAGAGAGCAGCGGCGGCGGCTCTGCCCGCCCGCTCGCCTGCCTCGCCCGAGTTCTCGCCGGGAGGCGCGCTCCCCGGGTCGCACGTGTGTTGTGCGCACGGAAGTGTGCGTGCGCACGGGCGCGCGTGGCGGTCGTGAGAGAGTGGTCGAGAGAGGGGGAAGGGGGACGGGCGCCGGCTCGCCCGCCCTCCTCGCCCCGTCCGAGGACCCGTGTCTGGCTCTGCCGCTGGCGGCTCACGGCGGACGGCGGCTCTCTTCCCGCTCTCGCTCTCCTCCGTCCACTCCCGCTGCTTGCCTCACCGCACCGCAGCGGCCCGCGGGTGTGTCCCCTCTTTCCCGGGCGCGCGCCTTTCCCTCTCCATCCCTCTTCCCGGGGGAGGATGGGCGAGGGTCTGGCGGCGCCCCGGGCCCCCTCTCGCCGCCGACCTCCGCTCGCGCGCCGTGGCGCCGCGGCGCGCTTGTCGGCGAGGCGGCGGAGGTTGGGCGCACTTTTTTTTCCCCCCTCTCCACCTCCTTCTCCAAAGGACCGGGGTAGACCAGTAGTCCCTCCCACCGGGCGGGAGGCCATTTTTTTCCCCCGGGGATGCGGCGGGTCGACCAGATGTCCCGCTGGACTCTTTTTTTTTTTTTTTTTTTTTTTTTTAATGTATAATATATATTATATCTTCCTAGACCTGACGGGTCGACCAGTTGTCTCTGTGCACTTCCTTTTTTTTTGACGGACTGGAAGCGGGTCGACCAGTTGTCCGATTAAATATTTGGCCTTAAAATGCTAAGTACCGGGGTCGACCAGTTGGCCTTGTGAACTTGGGTCGACCAGTTGTCTTTTTCCATGTCTTGATTGAATGATGTCATTCTTCAATGTGTTGGTGGTTAGTTTATCTCTTTTGTTCTCTATGCCAACACGCCCCACTCACCAAACACTTTTTTTTAAATTTATTTATTTACTTATTTTTATTTTACTTTTTTATTATTTATTTATTTATTTATTTATACATACATACATACATCCTGTCTATCTGTCCAGATGGGGCAGGGGTAGAAGGGGCTAGCTATGAGAGGAAGGTGCTCGGTGGGCATCCAGTTGTAAATAAGGCTGGGAATAAATAGCTGAATATTAATTCATTTGAGTAATATTAAAACTGTTCAAGTAGAAAACAATTGCTTTCTTTTTCTGTTTGCCCAGAGATCTGACTGACTGCAACTTGGAAAGAAGACGGCCCTGCTGGACAGAGACCTCCCTCCTGCTTTGGGTGGGTCGACCAGTTTACATGTTTATTTCCACGTTTTGTCTTTTATGGATTGAATGGATGTGTCTCCCTCTTTTTTTTTTTTTTTGGTTTTTCGAGACAGGGTTTCTCTGTGGCTTTGGAGCCTGTCCTGGAACTAGCACTGTAGACCAGGCTGGTCTCGAACTCACAGAGATCCGCCTACCTCTGCCTCCCGAGTACTGGGATTAAAGGCGTGCGCCACCATCGCCCGGCTCTCATTTTTTTTTCACGATTGCTTGCTTGCTTGCTTGCTTACTTACTTACTTACTTACTATCTGTTCAGCCCATCTCATTTACTTACTTCTTTAAAAAAAATGACCCACCTAGTTATTTACTTACTTACTTACTTACTTACTTGTTCATTCATTCCTTCACTTCCTTATCTTCTTTCATATATCTGTTTATTTATCTGCTGATTTAGCGTGACTCATTTACTTATTGAATGTTTCAATTATTATTTAGTTTTATTCATTTATTCATTCTTTATGTCTATTTTTATGTATGTATTTACTTACTTTCTTAATTTTTTTTTTACTTTTTAAAATTTACTTAATTTTTTTCTTTCTTTGGGAATGTAGATTCTTTCTTCCTTTCTTCCTTTCTTTCCTTCTTTCTGTCTCCTGACTGTCACTGGCTAAGAAAATGGTGGCCTCCATGTCACTGGTCAGCATAGCAGCTCCTAAAATGGAATTTGATGAAGGGATACATAGATAGATAGATAGATAGATAGATAGATAGATAGATAGATAGATAGATAGATAGATGGGATGCGCACACGCTCACACACACACACACACACACACACATATGCACGCACGTGCATGACATGTACAGATGGGGGGCGATTCCAATGTTTTCAGAGGAAGGTGCTCGCTGGTAATAATAAATGTGCTGGTAAATAAGGCTGGAAATAGCTGAATATTAAATCATTAAAACTCTTCAAATAAATAAAAAGCAATTCCATTTCTCTCTCTCTCTCTTTCTCACCATATACCAGCACATCTGAACTGACTGCAACATACAAAAGAAGAAGAAACACGGAAAGAAGACATCCCTGCTGGACAGGATCTGAGATGAGAATAAATTCATCGAATGGCTGCCAACAGCATTTCATTGAGAAGAGATTCCACATTTTATGCTGTACAGTTACTTAGTTAGATAGATAGATAAAGAGAGGCCTGTGAACTGGGGTGGGCTGTGGCTTCTCAGGTCACCTCAGGTCAGGGAGGGGCTGAGGAGTGTCCCATTGGCCTTGACAATAGGCAGGAGTCAGAGGTTAATGTCAGGGCAGGGCCTGAGAGTTCCTCAAAGGGAATGAATGGAGACCCTTGCTTACCTAAGAAATGCCTGACCTTGGAAAAGGACTTGTGGAAAGCGGGCCCTTGAAACTGTGGTTTCACGTCTTACTAGAAAGCTCCCTCTTGGAAGGGAAAGTCATCGTGATATCTTACTCTTTTCCCAAGGATACCCTACCTACCCTTCTGATCATTCTTACTGAATTAAGTCTTCCACTGCAAATAAATAAATAAAGAAATAAATAAATAATAAATGAAGTGGGTGAGTGAGTGAGTGAGTAAGAAAGTAAGTAAGTAAGTAAACAAGCAAATACGTGGATGGACAAATAAATACAAAGTTTGCTGTTGTTGACTGACTTTTGATTTCATAATGAATCTCTCTTTCTCTCTCTCTCTCTCTCACACACACACACACACACACACACACTAAATATACAATAAAAGGAAGCATAACACCTTTACTCAGGGGGCAGAGTGAACTCTGAAAGTTTTCCAGGCGGGGGGGGGGGGAGAGACAGAATATAAGAACAAAATGAGAAACAAGGAAAAATAGTGTTGGCTGGCTGGCCGGCTTTCAGTTCCCTGACAGAAATGAGCACATTGTGGAGGAAACACAAAGTTGTTACACTATGTGGGTGTGATGAGGAGAGATTGTGAGTGAGTGTCCTGTCAGAACAAAGTTAGTCCCATAGTTGATGAAATTCATTATCCCAAAACTTCAGCAGAATATATCCCAAGTTTGCAAATGTGTGATCAGCTTGTGACAGGTTGGGCTGGAGATGCTGAGAACTGGGGAGCCCTCAATGCAAGAGCAGACACTCATTCCCATGAAGAGGGAGAGAGGGAGGGAGGGAGGGAGGGAGGGAGGGATCATTCATTCCTATACTCAAGTTTAAAGAAAGATGAGTGGCTATCTATGGAGAGACCACTCACAGATATGAAAAATCATTTCCTAAAAATCAAATTTCTCAGTCAGTATGCAACTGCTATGGTGCTTCTCCTAGATAGAGCAAAACACACAAACAAACTGATTCCTTGATCTAGAGCCACAGTGCACATGCTGTGGAAAAGGGGACATGGCCAACTTGAATCACAATATTCATCAGAGCATGAAAAGAGCGTAAAAAGGACACAGAGGAGAGATAATTGTGGTCCTTCCTTCCTCCCTCCCTCCCTCCCTCCCTCCCTCCCTCCCTCCCTCCTTCCCTCAGGAAGTGACTGACAGATGAGACTTTGTCCAAGCAGGTTCTGTCTGAAATACCAGACTTGAGTTTCCCCCTCTGTGGGTATTAGCTAATCAGTCCTCCCTTCTTTCTGTAGGAAGGTGGTGCATGTCTCTCAGAACTTACCTGGTTTCCTCTGCACCAGGTGAACCAGGGAAAAGCTTTCTAAGCCTTATTCAGACCCATAGAGGCTGCGCTGTGTGTGACTTCAGAGACCTCAGGGAGTATAGGGGTGGGTGGGTGCTTGATGCTTCAGACTCATGTCATTGAAGGACATAACATAGTCTGGATTCACAGAGATTCACAACACAGAGCCATTGTCACTTACTAACAGCTCAGGACACCCAGAGCTAACAAGAAATTGCAGTCTCAGCCGGGCTTTAATCACAGCACACACACAGATCTCTGTGAATTCAAAGATGGCCTGATTTACAGAGTGAGTTTTAGGACAGCCCAAGATACAAAAAGAAACCCTTTCTTGAAAAACAAAGCAAAACAGCAAAAGAAAGAAAGACAAGGAAAAAGAAAAAAATGGCAGTCTCTTTCCACTCTCTCCTCCATTGGCTCTTAAAGAGCTCTCAAGCTGAACTGGAGACCATGGTGTCACTCAAAACTGGGAAGCCAGAAACCTTAGGGGGGTCACAGGAGTCGGACTGACTGCAGCACTTGATGCCTCAACCCTGCTAATGGCTGTGATATAAGGCATGGTAAAATACGGGCTTTGGCAGAGCACTACTCCCCTTTCTCTATTATTATTGCTACACAACGAAAAGGACCGGGGGTGGGGGGGGTGATGATGTGCAGTCAGTGCTGGTATTGAAATCTCACTGACTCCTTCCGCACTCCTTGTCAATTCCCGACTTTGTCAAATCAACTATCGTGAATCTTTGATGTGGGTTGGCCCTTTAGGAACTCAGAGAAACAAGACAGACAGACCTGTTTCATCCCAGAAACCTCCCAGTTCCTGAGCCCTAGCCCTGGAAGTCTCAAAGCCATCACATCCAGAAATCTCTCTAGTCCCTGCTAGTGGTGAACTCACTTCGTCTTCCCCAGGACCACTAATTATTTCTCCATGTTTTCCTGTGAGATCTGAGGCCAGCTTTCTTCTTCCTCCCTCTGGCCTCTCCACGAACGATCTCCATTCTCTAGACAACATGTCTAGAACCGAGTCTTATAGGCACCGAGAGAGTGTGTCTTGAGGGCAGTTGGCGTTTCTAGGACACGAGTGACATCACAAAATTCCGAGAGCTCTCTGGGATACCGTGGAATTTCCAGAGAAGGGACTGCTGATGTCGTGAGGCACGGCCTTTACCT
>NW_027461017.1:0-51198 GCF_037038515.1 Microtus pennsylvanicus
GGGGCCCTGGGTCCCGAGAGGACACCACAGGTTCTACAGATCCCTAAGCAGGCAACAGGAGGTCCCGAGACAACAGCACAGGTCTTGCGGAGCCCTAAGCAGAGGCAGGCAGAGAGTCCTGAGACAACAGCACAGGTCCTGCTTGTCCCTGAGCAGCGGCAGGCAGCGGGTCCCAGGAGAAAACTACAGGTCCTGCAGACAGGGGGTCCCGAGACAACAGCACAAGTCCTGTGGGTCCTGTGCAGTGGCAGGCAGGGGGCAGTTGATTCCTTGACGACATCAAAGGTCCTGTGGTTCCCTGAGCAGCGGCAGGCATGGGGCACGTGGTCTTGAGGTGACACCACAGATACCGCTGGTCCCTGAGCAGTGGCAGAAAAGGAGCAGTGAAGCCCGAGACAACAACACAGGTCCTGCGGGTCCCTGGGCAGTGACAGGAAGGTGGCAATGGGTCCCAAGACGATACAATAGGTTCTACGGCTCCCTGACCAGTGGCAGGAAGTGGACAGTGGATCCCAAGGTAACAACACAAGTCCTGAGGGTTCCAGAACGCAGACAGTGGAAAGTGAGTCCCAAGACAGCACCACAGGTGGTAAAGGTTCCTCAGCATCGGCAGGCAGGAAGTCATGGGTCGCAAGATGACACCATGTGGCCTGCAGATGCTTGAGCAGCAGCAGGCAGGGGGCAGTAGGTCCCGATACAACACTACAGGGTCCTTCAGGTCCCTGAGATGAGCCAGGCAGAGGGTACCAAGATGACACCAAAGGCCTGCAGGTTCCTGAGCAGCAGCAGGCAGTGGGCAGGGGGTTCAGGACAACACGACAGGTCCTGCTGTTCCCTGACAAGTCACAGGCTGTGGGTCCCCAACAAAACCTCAGGTCCTGCAGGACCCTGAGCAGGCAGTAGGGAGCTAGAGACATCAGACAGGTACTGCGGGTCCCTGAGTTGTGCCAAAGAGGAGGTAGTGTGTCCCGAGACAACACCAGAGGTCCTGCAAGTCCCTGAGCAGCCTGCTATGGGCAGTGGGTCCAGAGACAAAAACATAGTTTCTGCGGGTCCCTGTCCAGCGGCAGGCAGGGCACAGTGGGTCCCGAGGAGACAGCACAGGACTTTGAATCCCTGAGCTTTGACTGACAGGGTTTCCAGGTCTTAGGGGTCTCTGAGCAGCCTACAGGGGGCAGGGAATCCCGAGATGACACCGCAGGTCCTGTGGTTCCCTGAGCAGAGGCAGGCAGGGGGCCAGTGGGTCTTGAGAGGACAACACAGGTCCTGCAGGTCCCTTAGGAGCCTGCAGACTGCACGGGGTCCCCAGACAACACCACAGGTCTTTCAAGTCCCAGAGCAGGGGTCAGAGGATCCAGAAATGACATGACAAGTCCTGAGGGTCCCTGAACAGTGGCCGGCAGGGGACAGTGTGTCCTAGACACAACACAGGTCCTGCAGGTCCCTGAGCAGGGGCAGGCAGAGAACAATGGGCCCCAAGGTGACAACCCAGGTCCTGAGGTTCCCTGAGAAGCAGCAGGCTGGGGTCAGTAGGTCCCTAGACGACACCACATGTCCTGCAGGTACCCGAGCAGAGGAAGGCAGAAGGCAGTGTGTCATGAAAAACACACAGCAGGAAGTGAAATCCCGACAAACAATACAGGTCCTGCAGGTTCTTTAGAAGTCTGCAGTGGGCAGGAGTCCCAAGACAACACCACAGGACCTGGGGGTCCCTGAGCAGACTGCAGGGTGCAGTAAGTCCCTAGACATCAGCACAGGTCCTCCTGTTCCCAGAACAGGGGCAGACAGGGGATTCTTAGACAACAGCACAGGTCCTGCAGGTCCTGAGCAGGAAGGGGGCAGGTGGTATTTAGATGACACCACAGCTTTTGCAGGTTCCTTAGAAGTCTGCAGTGGGCCGGGGGTCCCGAGACAATACCACAGGTCCTGTGGGTTCCAGAGCAATGGCAGGCAAGGGACAGTGTGTCCTGAGATGACGTGACAGGTCCTGCTGGTTCCTGGGCAGTGTGAGGCAGGGGACTCTGTGTCCCGAGACAACAACACAGGTCCTGAGGGTTCCTGAGCAGTGGCAGGCAGGAAGCAGTGGGTCCCGAGGACACAACAGGTCCTACAGGTCCCTGCGCAGCGATAGGCAGGGGCCAGTGGATCCGGTTCGACTCCACAGGTCCTGCAGCTTCCTGAGCAGGAAGGGGGCAGGTGGTATTTAGATGACACCACAGCTTTTGCACTTCCCTGAGCAGTAGCAGGGAGGGGGCAGTGGGTCCCGAATCCACACCGCATGTCTTGCGAATCCCTGAGCAGCCTGCAGAGGCCAGTGTGTCCCCGGACGATGCCAGGGGTCCTCCAAGTACTGTGGGTCCCCGAGTCTTGAACCCCCTGCCCCTGCCTGTTGCTGTTTAGGGACCAGTATGACCTGCGGTGTTGTCTTGGGACCCAGTGTTCCCTGCCTTCCACTATTCTGGGACCCGCAGGAACTAAGAAATTGTCTCGGGACCCCCTGCCTGCAGCTGCTCAGGGACCAGAAGGACCTATGGTTTCATTTCGGGAACCACTGCCCCCTAATGTCGCTGCACAGGGACCCGTAGTACTTGTGGTATCACCTCGGGATCAACTGCACCCTGCCAGCCACTGCTAAGGGACCCGCAGGACCTGTATTGGTGTCTCCAGACCCTCTGCCCCCTGCCTGCTGCTGCTCAGGAACCTGCAGGACTGTGCTGTCGTGTTTGGACCCACTGCACCCTGCGGGCTGCTCAGGGACCCTCAGGACCTGTGGTGTTGCTATGTGACCCATTGCCCTCTGCCTGCCGCTACTCAAGGAACTGCAGGACCTGTGCTGCCATCTGGTTACCTTCTGCCTCCTGACTGCCACTGCTCAGGGACTACAGGACCTGTGGTGTTGTCTCAAGACCCCCTCACTGCATAAGTTCAAGGACCCTCGTGACCTGTAGTATCTATCGCCTTGGGACTTCCTGACCTTTGCGTGCTGCTCTGGGACCCTCAGGACGTGTGGTGTCATCTCGGGACCTCTGTCCCTTGCCTACCGATGCTCAGTGAGCAGCAGGACCTGTGTATGTATCGGGACCCCCTGCCTGACACTGCGCAGCAACCCGCAGGACCTGTGCTGTCATCTCGTGACCCAGTATACCCTGTAGGATGCTCAGGGACCCTCAGGACGTGTGCTGAAATCTCAGGACATGTTGGACTCTAGCGTCCAAACACCGAGAAGGAGTCACCCCCAGAGACCATCTCACACACCACAGCCGATGCAAAAGCATGATGATTTTATTAATTCTGTCATGACAGGGTCCTCTAGCATTCGGCAAGCCGAGGGACCTCGAATAGCTGGTACAGTCTACTTTTAAAGGGGCCACAGAAGCAATGGGGGTTGTTTTTTGACCAATCTGATTGGCTTATTTGAAAGGGCTATTACCAATAATTGACTGGAGAGCTGTTGCCAGATCAGATGAGGTCAGAGGTCATTTTGACCCCGTTTCCCAGGGGACCGAACCAAAGCATACGTATACGGGTAATTGTTCAGGAACTGAGTACGTGCGAGTGTAGCTGTTAGGTCCTTGGTTCCCAGGGGAGGAGGGGAAGCACTATGGCACAGAGGCTGAGAGGATTCAGAATTGTCAAAAATGGCTTCAGGATTGCCTTAAAGTCTTGCAGACCAACTGCACCCTGAAGGCTGCTCAGGGTCACAGAGGACCTGTGCTGTCGCCTCGGAACTCACTGTCTCCTGTGTCCCAATGCTCAGTATCCAGCAGGATCTTTGAGGTCGTCTCAGGACACACTGCCCCTTAGCAGCCCCTGCTCAGGGAACCACAGGTCCTGTCGTGTCGCCTCGAGATCCCCTGCCCTTGCTTGCTGCTGCTAAGGGACCTGCAGGACAAGTGGTGTCATCTCGGGACCCATTGCCCTGTGCCTGCAGGCGCTGAGGGACCTGTAGGACGTGTGTTGTTGTCTTGGGACTCACTTCACGCCTGCTGCCACTTCTTAGGTACCAGCAGGACCTGTGCTGTCCTCTCAGGACACAGCCCTCTGCCTGCCACTTCTCAGGGACCCGCAGGACACCCAGGATCTGTGGTGACATCTCGGGACGCACTGCCCACTGCAGTCTGCTAAGGGATCAGCAGTACCTATGCTGTCATCTCTGGAAACACTGTTCCCTGCAGGCTGCTCAGTGACCTGCAGGACCTGAGCTATAATCTCGGGACACCATGCCTACCAACGCTCAGGGACCTGCAGGACCTGTGCTTTAGTCAGGGAAACCATGTCTGCCTCTGCTCAGGGACACACGGGATCTATGCTGTCCCCTCGGGTCCCACTGACCCCTGTCTGCCGGAGCTCAGAGTCCAGCAGTACCTGTGGTGTCAACTCGGGACTCTCTGCCCTCTGTCTGCTGCTGCTGAGGGGCCTGTAGGACATGTGGTGTCATCTCGGGACTCTTTGCCCCCATAGGTTGATCAGGGATCTGCAGGACCTGTACTGTCGTCTAGTGTTCTACTGCCTCCTGCAGGCTGCTCAGGGACCCACAGGACCTTTGCTGTGTTCTCAGGCCCCACTAAGCCTGCAGGCTGCTAAGGGACCACATGTCCTGTGGTGTTGTCTCGGTGCCCTCTGCCCCCTGCATTCTGCTCGGGGAACCTAAGGACCCGTGTTGTCGTTTCATGACCCTCTTCCCTCAGCCTGCCGTCTACTCAGAGACCCTAATGACCTGTGCTATTGAATCGTGACACACTGCACCCTGCCTGCCTCTGCTCAGGGAGCTGCAGGTTCTGTGGTGTCATCTTGGGATGCCCTCCCTGCTGCTGCTCAGGGACCCGCATGACCTGTGATGCTGTCTGAGCATCCACTGCCCTTTGCAGACTGCTCAGGGACTTGCAGGACCTGTGGTTTGGATTCAGGACCCACTGCCCTCTGCCTGCTGCTGCTCAGAGACCTGCAGGACATGCGGTGTCATCTTGTGATCTGCTGCTGCTCTGTAACCAGCAGGACCTGTGGTGTCATCTCAAGATCCCGTGACTGCCGCTGATCAAGGACAGGCAGGATCATCCTTGTCATTTTGGGACACCCTGCCTGCCACTGCTCGGGTCCCTCTGCCCCCTGAAGGCTTCTCAGGGAGTCTCAGGACCTGCGATGTAGGCTCTGGAACCACTGCCCCCCTTCAGGCTGCTCAGGGACCAACAGGATCTGTGGTGTCTCAGGACCCAGTGCCCCTGCCTGCCTATGTTCACAGACCCTAAGGACCCGTGTTGTCTTCTCGGGACTTCTATATCTATCCTTTGGCTGTTCAAGGACACACAGGACCTGTGCTGTCATTTCAGGACCCATGGCCCCCTGCCTGGCCCTGTTCAGGACCTGCGGTGTCATAGCGGGACCCCTGGCCCCTGGCTGCCACTGCTCGGGGACCTGCAGGACCTGTGGTTTAGTCCTGGGACGCCCTGGCCCCTGGCTGCCATTGCTCAGTGCCCTGCATGACATGCGGCATCATCTCAGGACCTCCAGCCCCTGCCTGCCACCGATCAGGGACCAGCAGAACCTAGGTTTCGTCTCGAGATCCCCAGACTGCTGCTGATCAGGGACCTGCAGGACCTGTGGTGTTGTCCCAGGACCCCTACCTTCTGCTGCTCAGGGACCTACAGGACTTCTGTTATTGTCGCGGGACCCCCTGACGGCGCTCTGAGGGACCCGCAGGATCTGTGCTGTTGACTCAGGATCCCCTGCCAGCTGCTGCTCAAGGACCCACAGGAACTTTGCTGTCATCTCGGGAACCACTGGCCCTTGTAGGCTGCTCAGGGACACAGAGGACCTGTGGTGTCATGTCGGGACTCTTTGCCCCCCATGCAGGCTACTCAGAGACCAGCAGGACCTGTGCGATCTTCTCGGGTCACCCTGTCTACCACTGCTCAGGACCTGGGCTTTCCTGTCGGGTCTCACGGCCCCATGCATGCTGGAGCTCAGGGTCCAGCAGAACAGTGGTGTCATGTCGGGACTCCCTGCCCCCTGTACGCTGCTCAGTTACCCACATGACCTGTGGTGTCATCTCGGGACTCCCTGACTCCGTAGGCTGCACAGTTACCCACATGACCTGTGGTGTCATCTCGGGACTCCTTCCCCACTGCAGGCTGCTCAGGGAGCAGCAGGACCTGTGGTGTCGGCTGGGTACCCACTGCCCCTGCCTACTACTGCTCAGGTATTGCAGGACATCCTATGTCCTCTCAGGACCCACTGCCACCTGCAGGCTGCTTGGGGACCCACAGGACCTGTGGTGTCGTCTTGGGAACCCCTGCGGGCCGCTGCTCAGAGACATGCAAAACCTGTGCTGTCATCTTGGGATAAGCTGCCTGACACTGGTCAGCCACCTGCAGGACCTGTGGTGTCATGTCGGAACTCCCTGTGTCCTACAGGCAGCTCAGGCACCCGCAATACTTGTGGTGTTGTCGTGGGGCCCTCTCTCACAAACGCTGCCTAAGGAACTGCAGGACCTGTGGTGTTGCCTCGGGACCCCCTGCCCCCTGCCTTAAGCTGCTCAGAGAACTGCATGACCTGTGATATTGTCCTAGGACCTCCTGCCCCTTGCCTGCCGCAGGACAGGGACTTGCAAAACCTGTGGTGTCGTCCTGGGACACCCTGCCTGCCCCTGCTCTGGGACCTGCAGGACCTGTGGACTTGTCTCAGGAACCCCTGCCTGCTGCTGAACACTCACCTGCAGGAATTGTGATGTTGTTTCGAGATGCCCTGCCTGCCTCTGCTCAGGGACCCGCAGGACCTGTGCTGTTGTCTCAGGACCCACTGCCCCCTGTAGGCTGCTCAGGGATCCACAGGTGCTGTGCTGCAACATCTGGACACCCTGTGTGTCACTTCTCAGGGACCTGCATGTCCGGTGCTCTCTTTTGGGACCCAGTGCCCCCTGCAGGCTCCACAGAAACACAGAGAACCTGTGGGATTGCCTTGGGAAAAACTGCCCCCTGCCTGCCTCTGCTCAGGGACCTGCAGGACCCGTGGTGTCATCTTGAGACACACTGCCCCTTGCCAGCTGCTGCTCGGGGACCCGAAGAACCTGTTGAGTCGTTTTGAGATCCCCAGCTCCCTGCCTCCTGCTCCTGAGGGACCCACAGGTCCTGTGGTGTCATCTCAGAACACAATCCCCCATCCCTGCCTCTGCTCAGGGACCCGCAGGACCTGAGTTGTCATATCGGGACGCACTGACAGTCTGCTAAGGGACCAGCAGTACCTGGGCTGTCATCTCCGGAAACACTGTTCCCTACAGGCTGCTCAGGGCCCTGCAGGACCTGAGCTATCATCTTGGGACACCATGCCTGCCACTGCTCAGGGACCTGCAGGACCTGTGCTTTAGTCAGGGGATCCCTGTGTGCCACTGCTCAGGGACCTGCAGGACCTGTGCTTTAGTCAGGGGATCCCTGTGTGCCACTGCTCAGGGATCAGCATGACCTATGATGCTGTCTGAGGATAGTGGATCAGTGGCCCCTTGCAGATTGCCCAGGGACTTGCAGGACCTGTGGTTTGGCATCGGGACCCACTGCCCCCTGCCTGCCTCTGCTCAGGGACCTGCAGGACATGCGGTGTCATCTTGTGATCTGCTGCTGCTCTGTAACAGCAGGACCTGTGGTGTTGTCTCAAGACTCCCTGACCGCTGTTGATCAGGGAGACGCAGGATCATCCTTGTCATTTTGGGACACCCTGCCTACCACTGCTCGGGTCCCACTGCCCCCTGCAGGCTTCTCGGGGACCTGCAGGACCTGCGATGTAGGCTCTGGAACCACTGCCCCCCTGCAGGCTGCTCAGGGTCCCTCAGGACCTGTGGTGGTGTCCCTGGGCCCACTGCCCCCTGCCTGCCACTGATCAGGGACCAGCAGGACTCGTGGTGTCATCTCGGGGGTCAGTGCCACCAGCCTGCTGCTGCTCAAGAACCCTCAGAGCTTGTGGTGTTGTCTCGGGACACACTGCCCACTGCAGGCTGCTCAGGGTCCCACAGGACCTGTGGTGTTGTTTGCAACGCATTGACCCTGTTGGCCTCTGCTCAGGGACCTGCAGGAAATGCGGTGTCGTCTCCGGACCTTGAGCCTCCTGCCTGCTGCTGCTCAGGTACCAGCAAGACCTGTGGTGTTCTCGGGACCCCCTGCATGCCACTGCTCAGGAACGCGCAGAAGGTGCTGTCCTCTAGGATGATTTGTCTGCTGCTAATCACGGACCCGCAGGACCTGTGGTGTCATCTTGGGACTCCCTGCTCCCGTGGGCTGCACAGGGAACCCCCAGGACCTGTGCTATCTTTTTGGGACACGCTGTCTGTCACTGCTCAGGGACCCGAAGGACCTGTGCTGTCCTCTCAGGACCCACTGCTCCCTGCAGAGTGCTCAGGGACCACCATGACCTCTGGTGTCTTCTAGGGCCCAACTGCCTCTTGCTGGGTTCTAGGGACCCGCGGACCTGAGCTATCTTCTCGAGACTCCCTGTCTGCCACTGCTCAGGGAAACACGGGACTTGTGCTGTCATCTCAGGATGACCTGCCCCCTGTAAGCTGCTCAGGTACCTACAAGCCTGTGGTGTCAACTAGGGAGCCCTTGCCCACTGTAGGCGCGTCAGGGACCCGCACAACCTGTGCTGTCATCTAGGGATCCACTGCCCACTGCAAGCTACTCAGGGACCCGCAGGACCTGTGTTGTGTCTAGGACACACTGTCCCCTGCCTGCTGCTGTTCAGGGACACCCAGGACCTGTGCTGTCCTTTCATAACCTACTACCCCCTGCCTGCCTCTGCTCAGAGACCTGCATGTCCTGTGCATTCTTCTCGGGACCACCTGCCTGCTGCTGGTAAGGGACCAGCACAACCTATGCTGTCGTCTGGGTATGCAGTGCCCTCTGCCTGCTGCTGCTGAGGGGCCTGTAGGATGTGTGGTGTGGTCTTGGGACTAACTTCACGCTTCCTGCCGCCGCTCAGGAACCCGCATTACCTGTGTTGTCATCTCTGGATCCTCTGCGCCCTGCATGCTGGTGCTCGGGGACCCGCAGGACCTGTGTTGCCTCAGGACTTTCTGCCGCCTGCTCAGGAACACTCACGACCTGTGCTGTTGTCCCATGACCCACGGTCCCGTGTCTGCTCCTGCTCAGGAACTTGTAGGACCTGAGTATTGTCTTGGGACCCACTGCCTGCCCCTTCTAAGTGACCCTCATGACCTGTGATGTCTCAGAACCCCCTGCTCCCTGCCTGCCTCTGCTCAGGGACTTGCATGTCCTGTGGTGTTGCCTCGGGACACAGTGCCCCATGCCTGAGGCTGCACAAAGACCAGCAGGACCTGTAATGTTGTCTCAAAAACCCTGCCTGCTGCTGTTCAGTGATGGCAAGACCTGTGGTGTTGTCTCGGGACCCCATAACCCCTGCAGGTTGTTCAAGGACCCATAGTACCCGTGTTGTTGTCTCTAGACCCACTGCCCCCTGCCAGCTGCTGCTCTGGGACCCACAGGACCTTGGCTGCCGTCTCAGGACCAACTGCCCACTGCAGGCTGTTCAGAGACCCGCAGGACCTGTGCTGTTGTCTCGAAACCCACTGCCGCCTGCCTGCAGCTGCTCACGGACAGGCAGGACATGAGGTGTCACATTGGGATCCCCTGCCCCCGCCTGCCACTGTCCAGGGACCAGCCTGACCTATGCTGTTTTCTCGGGACCCCCTTACCACTGCCTGCCTCTGCACAGGGACCTGGAGGACTTCCAATGTCAGCTAGGGACCCCCAGCATCCTGTCTGCTGTTGCTCAGGGACCCACAGGACCTGTGGTGTTGTCTCAAGGCCCACTGCCCCCTGCATGCTCCTGCTCAGGGAACCACATGACCTGTGGTGTTGTCTTGGACACCACTGCCCCTTGTAGAATGTTCAGGGACCGGCATGACCTATGGTGTCTTCTAGGGAACAGCTACCCTCTGCTGGATTCTCGGGGTCCTGTGCTCTCATCTAGGGACAGCCTGTCTGCCACTGCTCAGGGATACCGGGACCTGTGCTGTCATCTCGGGTCCCACTGCCCTCTGCAGGCTGCTCAGGGACCCAAAGGTCCTGTTCTGTCCTCTCTGGACACAGTGGCCCTTGCATTCTGCTTAGGGACCACCAGTAACTCTGCTGTCATCTGGGGTCCCACTGCCCCCTGCAGGCTGCTCAAGGAACTGCAGGAAGTGTCCTGTTTTCTTGGGAAACACTGCCCCCTGCAGGCTGCTCAGGGAACTGCAGGAACTGTCCTGTTTTAACGGGGAAACACTGCCGCCTGCAGGCTGCTCAGGGAACTGCAGGAACTGTCCTGTTTTTCTCGGGAAACACTGCCTCCTGCAGGCTGCTCCGGGAACTGCAGCAAGTGTCCTGTTTTCTCGGGAAACACTGCCTCCTGCAGGCTGCTCAGGGAACTGCAGGAACTGTCCTGTTTTTCTCGGGAAACACTGCCCCCTGCAGGCTGCTCAGAGAACTGTAGGCACTGTCCTGTTTTTCTCTGGAAACACTGCCCCCTGCAGGCTGCTCTCGGAACTGCAGTAAGTGTCCTGTTTTTCTCGGGAAACACTGCCTCCTGCAGGCTGCTCAGGGAACTGCAGGAAGTGTCCTGTTTTCTCGGGAAACACTGCCTCCTGCAGGCTGCTCAGGGAACTGCAGGAAGTGTCCTGTTTTCTCGGGAAACACTGCCCCCTGCAGGCTGATCAGTGAACCACAGATCTGGGGTGGTGTTTTGTGACCCACTGCCCACTGCCTGCCACTGCTCAGGGACCTGAGGGAACTGTGGAGTCATCACTTGACTTCCTGCTCCCTGCAGGCTTCTCAGGGACCCGCAGGACCTTTGCTGATATTTCCAGACATACTGCCCCCTGCCTACCAATGCTCAGATACCAACAGGACCTGTGGTGTGGCCTTGGGATCCCCTGTCCCCAGCTTGCCGCTCACACAGACCCGCAGGACCTTTGCTGTTGTCTCAAGACCCACTGCCCCCTGCCTGTGGCTGCTCAAGAACACACAGGAACTGTGGTGTCATCTCAGCACCCACTGTCCCCTGCCTGCGGCTGCTCAGCCACGTGCAGGACCTGTAGTGTCGTGTCAGGAACCACTTGCATTTGCTTGCAGTTGCTCAGGGACCTGCAGGACCTGTGGTGTTTTCTTGGTACACAGGGCCCCCTGACTGCCACTGCTCAGGGACCTGCAAGACCTGTCTTGTTTTCTGTGGATTCACTGCCCCCTACCTGACACTTCTCAATGATCTGCAGGACCTGGGGAGTCATCTCGGGACCTCTGTCCCCTGCCTGTCTCTGCTCAGGGACCCACAGGACCTGTCCTATCATCTCGGGACCCACTGCTCTCGGCCGCCTGATCAGAGGGGTGTAGGACCTGTGCAGTCATCTCAGCTCCACTGCCTCCAGCCTGCCGCTGCTCAGGTACCATCCGGACCTAGGGTATCATTGCAGGACACAATGCCTACTGCCTACTGCTGCTCAGGGAACCACAGGTACTGTGGTATTGTTTCTAGGACACACTGCAAAAGGCAGTGGGTACCTAGAAGACACCACAGGTCCTTTGGGTCCTTGAACAGG
Source organism: Microtus pennsylvanicus (assembly GCF_037038515.1). Taxonomy (NCBI): domain Eukaryota; kingdom Metazoa; phylum Chordata; class Mammalia; order Rodentia; family Cricetidae; genus Microtus; species Microtus pennsylvanicus. The sequence goes on from NW_027461017.1 coordinate 11,576, forward strand.
CGGCAGGCTGGGGGCCTTGGGACCCGAGATGACTCCAAAGGTCATATTGGTCTTTGAGCAGTGGCAGGCAGAGGGCAGGTGGTCTTGAGAAGACACTACAGATCCTGCTGGTCCCTGGGCAGTTGCTGGCAGGGGGCAGTGGGTCCTGAGATGGCACCTCATGTCTTGTGAGTGCCTGAGCAGCGTGCAGAGGGCAGTGTGTCCTGAGACACACCACAGGTTTTGCGGGTCCCTGATCAGTGGCAGGAAGTTGGCAGTGGGTCCCGAGATGACATGTCAGGCAGGGGTCTATGGGTTCTGATATAACACCACAGGTCCTGCAGTCCTGAGCAGCCTGCAGGGGGAGGGGGACCTGTGGTATCACCACAGGTCCTTCGGGTTCTTTAGCAGTGGCAGGCAGGGGTCAGTGGGTCCCAAGACGACATGACAGGTCCTGCTGGCCCCTGATCAGGCGACAGTCAGGAAGCAGTGTGACACCACAGGTCCTGCGGGTCCCTGAGAAGCAGCAGTGATCAGGGACTACCGAGACAACAACACAGGTTCTACAGGCCCCGAGCGGAGTCGAGAGGAGCCGAGGAGAGCTGAGCTGAGCTAAGGGGAGCTGGGCGAAGCCGAGGGGAGCCGGGCGAAGCCGAGGGGAGTCTAGCAGAACCGAGCGAAGATGAGCAGAGCTGAGCGTTTAATTACGGCAGTTGAGAGGCCCAGGCAGGAAGATCACTGTGAATACAGAGCCGACTCTACTCTGTCTCCTCCAGCCATGGATGCACAGTGAGACCCTGGTCGTCCTGAAAAGTTTCCTATAAAAGAGACGAAAGCGGGTTCCAAGACCGGCTCCAGAGCTGCAGAGAGACGGCGTCTCGCAGAGAATTGAAATATAAATAATGAATAAATAAAGGCTCCAGAGCTGCAGAGAAACGTTGTCTCGGAGAGAAATTAATTAAATAAAGATGAATAGACAAATAAATAAATAAAACAAATAAAGGGAGAAGCTGGGAGAGGAGGAGAAGCTGTAGTAGGGGGAGAAGCTGGAACAGGGGAATAAGCTGGGGCTGCGGGACGGGGAGAAACTGAAGGACATGGTGAGAAGCTGAGACGGGGATAAACTGGAGCTGAAGAACAGGGGAAGAAGCTTGGATAGGGTGAGAAGCTGAAGTACAGGGGGAGAAGCTGGGACAGAAGGAGTATATGGAAGAAGGGGAGGAGCTGGGAAAGAGGGAAAAGCTGGTCAGGGGTGTCATCTCGGTGCGCATTGCCCCCTGCAGGCTGCTCAGGCACGCACAGGACATGTGCTGTTTTCATGAAACCACCTGCCGCTTGTTCAGGGACACTAGGACCTCTGCTGTCGTTTCAGGACCCATGGCCCCCTGCCTACCCCAGCTCAGGGAGGTTCAGGACCTGTGGTGTCATCTTGGGACTCACTGCCCCCTCTCTGCCGCCTGCTCAGGGATCTGCAGGACCTGGGCTCTTTTCTTGGGAACCACTGCCCACTGAAAATAAACCCGCAAGACCTGAGTTTTTTTCGGGACCGCTGCCCACTGCCTGCCACTGCTCAGTTTACCTCAAGACATGTGATGTTGTCACGGGTCCCATGGCCCCCTGCCTACAGCTGCTCAGGGAACCTGAAAACATGTCTTATTGTCTCAGGACCCTCTGGCCCCTGCCTGCCGCTGCTCGGCAGGACCTGTGGAGTCATCTCGGCACCAAATGCCCGCTGCCTGCGCTGCTCAGGGACACAGAGGACCTGTGTTGTCACCTCAGGACCCCTTGCTCCTTGCCAGGTGGTGCTCATTGTCCGGCAGGAACTGTGGTACTGTCTCCTGACCCACTGCCCCCTGCCTGCCTCTGCTCAGGGATCAGCAAGACCTGTGGCGTCATCTCTGGACCCACTGGACCATGCTGTTCAGGGACGTGTAGGACTTGTGGTGTCAACTCGGGACACACTGCCATCTGCTGCAACAGAACACACAGGACCTGTGGTGTCGTCTTGGGTCTCACTTCCCACTGCCTGCCAAAGCTGAGGGACCCAAAGGACTTGGGATGTCTTCTCAGGACACACTACCCCCTGCCTGCCTCTGCACAGGGACCCTCTGGCTGCAGCTGCTCAGAAAACCGCGGGACCTGTGTTGTTGTCTCCAGAACCACTGCCCCCTGCCTGCAGCTGCTCAGGGATGTGCAGGACCTGTGGGTGTCATCTCTGGACCACCTGCTCCCTGCCTTCCACTGCTCAGGGACCTGCTGGACCTCTGATGTTGTTTGTATAGGGACCCACTGACCCCTGCCTGCTGCTGCTCAGGGACCCGCAGGACCTGTCTTATTGTCTAAGAAACCACTGCCCTCTGCCTGCCACATGCTCAAGACCCGCAGGACATGTGCTGTTTTCTCGTGACCCAGTGCCTCATGCCTGCTGCTGCTCAGTGACCCACATGACCTGTTGTGCCTTCTCAGGACCCACAGTTCTCTGCAGGCTGCTCAGGGACCCGCAGGACCTGTAGTGTTGTAAGAGACACACTGCCCCCTGCATGCTGTTCAGGATCTGTGCTGTCATTTCAGGACCCACTGCCCCGCAGGCTGCTCAGGGACACAAAGGAGCTGTGGTGCTGTCTCTGGACACACTGCCCACTGCCTGTCGATGCTCAGGGACCCCAAGGTCCTGTTGGATTGTTTCAAGCCCCTCTGCCCATTGCAGTCTAAACAGGGAATCACAGGACCTGAGGTGTCTTTTCGTGACCCACTGCCCACTGCCTGCCCCTGCTGAGGGACCTGCAGGTGGTGTCATCTCGGGACACACTTTCCACTGTCTGCCTCTGATCAGGAACCCCCAGGACCTGTGGTATTGTCTTGGGACCTACTGCCTGTCACAGCTCAGAGACCCTAAGTATCTGTGGTGCCGTGTCGGAACTCCCTGCCACTTGCCTACCTCTGCTCTGGGACTTGTATGACCTGTGATGTCGTCTCGGGACCTACTGCCTCCTTCCTGCCTCTACTCAGGATGTTCAGGAAATGTAGTGTGTTTTCGGAACCTACTGCCCACTGCCTACTGCTGCTCAGAGAACTTCAGGACCTGTAGCGTCCTCTAGGAACCAACTGCCTCCGGCCTTCCACTGATCAGGGACCAGCGGGACCTGTGGTGTTGTTTTGGGACCCAGTGCCGGCCGCTGTGTAGGGACCTGCATGCCCTTTGTTGTCTCGGGACATCTGCCCCCTGCCTGCCTCTACACAGGGACCTGCAGGTCATGCGGTGTCATCTCGGGACTCAGAGCCCACTCCATGCTGCTGATCAGGGACCAGCAGGACTTATGTCGTTTCAGGACCCCCTGCATGCAGCTGTGCAAGGAACCTCAGGACCTGTGCTGTCGTCTTGGGACCCCCTGTCCCCTGCCAGCAGTGTCTCAGAGGCCGGGGGCAGCGGGTCCCAAGAAGACACCACAAGTACTTTGGGTCCCTGAGCAGCGGTAGGCAGGGGGCAGTGGGACCTGAGACAACACCACAGGTCCTGCAGTTCACTGAGCAGGGGGCAGTGGGTCCAGAAGAAAACCACAGGTCCTGCGGGTCCCTGAACAGCAGCAGGCAGTGGGAAGTGGGTCCCAAGACAACACCACGGTCCTATAGTTCACTGAGTGGCTGCAGGCAGGGGGCAGTGAGTCCTGACGGCACCACAAGTCCTGCAGTTCCCAGAGCAGCGACAGGCACTGGGCTTTTGGTCCTGAGAGAACACCACAGTTACTGCATATCCTTGACAGCAGCAAGAAGTGGGTCCAAAGAAAACATCGCAGGTCCTGCAGGTCCCTGAGCGTCGGCAGGCAGGCGACAGTGGGTCACGGGACAAAAGCACATGTTTTGCGGGTCCCTGACCAGTGACAGGCACAGGTTAAAAATAGAGCCAGTGGGTTCTGAGACAACACCACAGGTCCTGAGCAGCCTGCAGGTGCAGAGGGACCTGAGGAAACACCACAGGTCCTTGTGGTCCTTTAGCAGTGGCAGGCAGGGGCCAGTGGGTCCGAGAAGACAACGCAGGTTCTGCGGGTCCCTGAGCAGCCTGTAAGGGGGAGGGAATCCCGAGACAACAAAACAGGTGCCTTGGGTCCCTCAGCAGTGGTAGGCAGGGGGAAATGGATCCTGAGATGACAACACAGGTCCTGTGTGTCTCAGAGCAGAAGCAGGCAGGTCACAGTAGGTACCAAGATGACAGACAGGTCCTGCAAGTCCCTGAACAGGTGGCAGGAAGTGGGCAGTGGTCCCCGAGAGGACACCAAAGCTCCTATTGGTCCCTGAGCAGCAGCAGGCAGGGGGCAGGTGGTCTTTAGATGACACCACAGGTTCTGCTGGTCCCCGATCACTGGCAGGCATGTGGCAGTGGGTCCAGAGACGACATAGTAGGTCCTACAGGTCCCTGAGCAGAGGCAGTCAGTGGACAGTGGGTCCTGAGATGACAGCACAGGACCTTCAGGACCCTGAGCAGCAGCAGTCAGAGGGCCACGAGACAACAGCACAGGTCCTGCGTGTTCCTGAGCAGTTGCAGTCAGGGGGCCCTGGGTCCCGAGAGGACACCACAGGTTCTACAGATCCCTAAGCAGGCAACAGGAGGTCCCGAGACAACAGCACAGGTCTTGCGGAGCCCTAAGCAGAGGCAGGCAGAGAGTCCTGAGACAACAGCACAGGTCCTGCTTGTCCCTGAGCAGCGGCAGGCAGCGGGTCCCAGGAGAAAACTACAGGTCCTGCAGACAGGGGGTCCCGAGACAACAGCACAAGTCCTGTGGGTCCTGTGCAGTGGCAGGCAGGGGGCAGTTGATTCCTTGACGACATCAAAGGTCCTGTGGTTCCCTGAGCAGCGGCAGGCATGGGGCACGTGGTCTTGAGGTGACACCACAGATACCGCTGGTCCCTGAGCAGTGGCAGAAAAGGAGCAGTGAAGCCCGAGACAACAACACAGGTCCTGCGGGTCCCTGGGCAGTGACAGGAAGGTGGCAATGGGTCCCAAGACGATACAATAGGTTCTACGGCTCCCTGACCAGTGGCAGGAAGTGGACAGTGGATCCCAAGGTAACAACACAAGTCCTGAGGGTTCCAGAACGCAGACAGTGGAAAGTGAGTCCCAAGACAGCACCACAGGTGGTAAAGGTTCCTCAGCATCGGCAGGCAGGAAGTCATGGGTCGCAAGATGACACCATGTGGCCTGCAGATGCTTGAGCAGCAGCAGGCAGGGGGCAGTAGGTCCCGATACAACACTACAGGGTCCTTCAGGTCCCTGAGATGAGCCAGGCAGAGGGTACCAAGATGACACCAAAGGCCTGCAGGTTCCTGAGCAGCAGCAGGCAGTGGGCAGGGGGTTCAGGACAACACGACAGGTCCTGCTGTTCCCTGACAAGTCACAGGCTGTGGGTCCCCAACAAAACCTCAGGTCCTGCAGGACCCTGAGCAGGCAGTAGGGAGCTAGAGACATCAGACAGGTACTGCGGGTCCCTGAGTTGTGCCAAAGAGGAGGTAGTGTGTCCCGAGACAACACCAGAGGTCCTGCAAGTCCCTGAGCAGCCTGCTATGGGCAGTGGGTCCAGAGACAAAAACATAGTTTCTGCGGGTCCCTGTCCAGCGGCAGGCAGGGCACAGTGGGTCCCGAGGAGACAGCACAGGACTTTGAATCCCTGAGCTTTGACTGACAGGGTTTCCAGGTCTTAGGGGTCTCTGAGCAGCCTACAGGGGGCAGGGAATCCCGAGATGACACCGCAGGTCCTGTGGTTCCCTGAGCAGAGGCAGGCAGGGGGCCAGTGGGTCTTGAGAGGACAACACAGGTCCTGCAGGTCCCTTAGGAGCCTGCAGACTGCACGGGGTCCCCAGACAACACCACAGGTCTTTCAAGTCCCAGAGCAGGGGTCAGAGGATCCAGAAATGACATGACAAGTCCTGAGGGTCCCTGAACAGTGGCCGGCAGGGGACAGTGTGTCCTAGACACAACACAGGTCCTGCAGGTCCCTGAGCAGGGGCAGGCAGAGAACAATGGGCCCCAAGGTGACAACCCAGGTCCTGAGGTTCCCTGAGAAGCAGCAGGCTGGGGTCAGTAGGTCCCTAGACGACACCACATGTCCTGCAGGTACCCGAGCAGAGGAAGGCAGAAGGCAGTGTGTCATGAAAAACACACAGCAGGAAGTGAAATCCCGACAAACAATACAGGTCCTGCAGGTTCTTTAGAAGTCTGCAGTGGGCAGGAGTCCCAAGACAACACCACAGGACCTGGGGGTCCCTGAGCAGACTGCAGGGTGCAGTAAGTCCCTAGACATCAGCACAGGTCCTCCTGTTCCCAGAACAGGGGCAGACAGGGGATTCTTAGACAACAGCACAGGTCCTGCAGGTCCTGAGCAGGAAGGGGGCAGGTGGTATTTAGATGACACCACAGCTTTTGCAGGTTCCTTAGAAGTCTGCAGTGGGCCGGGGGTCCCGAGACAATACCACAGGTCCTGTGGGTTCCAGAGCAATGGCAGGCAAGGGACAGTGTGTCCTGAGATGACGTGACAGGTCCTGCTGGTTCCTGGGCAGTGTGAGGCAGGGGACTCTGTGTCCCGAGACAACAACACAGGTCCTGAGGGTTCCTGAGCAGTGGCAGGCAGGAAGCAGTGGGTCCCGAGGACACAACAGGTCCTACAGGTCCCTGCGCAGCGATAGGCAGGGGCCAGTGGATCCGGTTCGACTCCACAGGTCCTGCAGCTTCCTGAGCAGGAAGGGGGCAGGTGGTATTTAGATGACACCACAGCTTTTGCACTTCCCTGAGCAGTAGCAGGGAGGGGGCAGTGGGTCCCGAATCCACACCGCATGTCTTGCGAATCCCTGAGCAGCCTGCAGAGGCCAGTGTGTCCCCGGACGATGCCAGGGGTCCTCCAAGTACTGTGGGTCCCCGAGTCTTGAACCCCCTGCCCCTGCCTGTTGCTGTTTAGGGACCAGTATGACCTGCGGTGTTGTCTTGGGACCCAGTGTTCCCTGCCTTCCACTATTCTGGGACCCGCAGGAACTAAGAAATTGTCTCGGGACCCCCTGCCTGCAGCTGCTCAGGGACCAGAAGGACCTATGGTTTCATTTCGGGAACCACTGCCCCCTAATGTCGCTGCACAGGGACCCGTAGTACTTGTGGTATCACCTCGGGATCAACTGCACCCTGCCAGCCACTGCTAAGGGACCCGCAGGACCTGTATTGGTGTCTCCAGACCCTCTGCCCCCTGCCTGCTGCTGCTCAGGAACCTGCAGGACTGTGCTGTCGTGTTTGGACCCACTGCACCCTGCGGGCTGCTCAGGGACCCTCAGGACCTGTGGTGTTGCTATGTGACCCATTGCCCTCTGCCTGCCGCTACTCAAGGAACTGCAGGACCTGTGCTGCCATCTGGTTACCTTCTGCCTCCTGACTGCCACTGCTCAGGGACTACAGGACCTGTGGTGTTGTCTCAAGACCCCCTCACTGCATAAGTTCAAGGACCCTCGTGACCTGTAGTATCTATCGCCTTGGGACTTCCTGACCTTTGCGTGCTGCTCTGGGACCCTCAGGACGTGTGGTGTCATCTCGGGACCTCTGTCCCTTGCCTACCGATGCTCAGTGAGCAGCAGGACCTGTGTATGTATCGGGACCCCCTGCCTGACACTGCGCAGCAACCCGCAGGACCTGTGCTGTCATCTCGTGACCCAGTATACCCTGTAGGATGCTCAGGGACCCTCAGGACGTGTGCTGAAATCTCAGGACATGTTGGACTCTAGCGTCCAAACACCGAGAAGGAGTCACCCCCAGAGACCATCTCACACACCACAGCCGATGCAAAAGCATGATGATTTTATTAATTCTGTCATGACAGGGTCCTCTAGCATTCGGCAAGCCGAGGGACCTCGAATAGCTGGTACAGTCTACTTTTAAAGGGGCCACAGAAGCAATGGGGGTTGTTTTTTGACCAATCTGATTGGCTTATTTGAAAGGGCTATTACCAATAATTGACTGGAGAGCTGTTGCCAGATCAGATGAGGTCAGAGGTCATTTTGACCCCGTTTCCCAGGGGACCGAACCAAAGCATACGTATACGGGTAATTGTTCAGGAACTGAGTACGTGCGAGTGTAGCTGTTAGGTCCTTGGTTCCCAGGGGAGGAGGGGAAGCACTATGGCACAGAGGCTGAGAGGATTCAGAATTGTCAAAAATGGCTTCAGGATTGCCTTAAAGTCTTGCAGACCAACTGCACCCTGAAGGCTGCTCAGGGTCACAGAGGACCTGTGCTGTCGCCTCGGAACTCACTGTCTCCTGTGTCCCAATGCTCAGTATCCAGCAGGATCTTTGAGGTCGTCTCAGGACACACTGCCCCTTAGCAGCCCCTGCTCAGGGAACCACAGGTCCTGTCGTGTCGCCTCGAGATCCCCTGCCCTTGCTTGCTGCTGCTAAGGGACCTGCAGGACAAGTGGTGTCATCTCGGGACCCATTGCCCTGTGCCTGCAGGCGCTGAGGGACCTGTAGGACGTGTGTTGTTGTCTTGGGACTCACTTCACGCCTGCTGCCACTTCTTAGGTACCAGCAGGACCTGTGCTGTCCTCTCAGGACACAGCCCTCTGCCTGCCACTTCTCAGGGACCCGCAGGACACCCAGGATCTGTGGTGACATCTCGGGACGCACTGCCCACTGCAGTCTGCTAAGGGATCAGCAGTACCTATGCTGTCATCTCTGGAAACACTGTTCCCTGCAGGCTGCTCAGTGACCTGCAGGACCTGAGCTATAATCTCGGGACACCATGCCTACCAACGCTCAGGGACCTGCAGGACCTGTGCTTTAGTCAGGGAAACCATGTCTGCCTCTGCTCAGGGACACACGGGATCTATGCTGTCCCCTCGGGTCCCACTGACCCCTGTCTGCCGGAGCTCAGAGTCCAGCAGTACCTGTGGTGTCAACTCGGGACTCTCTGCCCTCTGTCTGCTGCTGCTGAGGGGCCTGTAGGACATGTGGTGTCATCTCGGGACTCTTTGCCCCCATAGGTTGATCAGGGATCTGCAGGACCTGTACTGTCGTCTAGTGTTCTACTGCCTCCTGCAGGCTGCTCAGGGACCCACAGGACCTTTGCTGTGTTCTCAGGCCCCACTAAGCCTGCAGGCTGCTAAGGGACCACATGTCCTGTGGTGTTGTCTCGGTGCCCTCTGCCCCCTGCATTCTGCTCGGGGAACCTAAGGACCCGTGTTGTCGTTTCATGACCCTCTTCCCTCAGCCTGCCGTCTACTCAGAGACCCTAATGACCTGTGCTATTGAATCGTGACACACTGCACCCTGCCTGCCTCTGCTCAGGGAGCTGCAGGTTCTGTGGTGTCATCTTGGGATGCCCTCCCTGCTGCTGCTCAGGGACCCGCATGACCTGTGATGCTGTCTGAGCATCCACTGCCCTTTGCAGACTGCTCAGGGACTTGCAGGACCTGTGGTTTGGATTCAGGACCCACTGCCCTCTGCCTGCTGCTGCTCAGAGACCTGCAGGACATGCGGTGTCATCTTGTGATCTGCTGCTGCTCTGTAACCAGCAGGACCTGTGGTGTCATCTCAAGATCCCGTGACTGCCGCTGATCAAGGACAGGCAGGATCATCCTTGTCATTTTGGGACACCCTGCCTGCCACTGCTCGGGTCCCTCTGCCCCCTGAAGGCTTCTCAGGGAGTCTCAGGACCTGCGATGTAGGCTCTGGAACCACTGCCCCCCTTCAGGCTGCTCAGGGACCAACAGGATCTGTGGTGTCTCAGGACCCAGTGCCCCTGCCTGCCTATGTTCACAGACCCTAAGGACCCGTGTTGTCTTCTCGGGACTTCTATATCTATCCTTTGGCTGTTCAAGGACACACAGGACCTGTGCTGTCATTTCAGGACCCATGGCCCCCTGCCTGGCCCTGTTCAGGACCTGCGGTGTCATAGCGGGACCCCTGGCCCCTGGCTGCCACTGCTCGGGGACCTGCAGGACCTGTGGTTTAGTCCTGGGACGCCCTGGCCCCTGGCTGCCATTGCTCAGTGCCCTGCATGACATGCGGCATCATCTCAGGACCTCCAGCCCCTGCCTGCCACCGATCAGGGACCAGCAGAACCTAGGTTTCGTCTCGAGATCCCCAGACTGCTGCTGATCAGGGACCTGCAGGACCTGTGGTGTTGTCCCAGGACCCCTACCTTCTGCTGCTCAGGGACCTACAGGACTTCTGTTATTGTCGCGGGACCCCCTGACGGCGCTCTGAGGGACCCGCAGGATCTGTGCTGTTGACTCAGGATCCCCTGCCAGCTGCTGCTCAAGGACCCACAGGAACTTTGCTGTCATCTCGGGAACCACTGGCCCTTGTAGGCTGCTCAGGGACACAGAGGACCTGTGGTGTCATGTCGGGACTCTTTGCCCCCCATGCAGGCTACTCAGAGACCAGCAGGACCTGTGCGATCTTCTCGGGTCACCCTGTCTACCACTGCTCAGGACCTGGGCTTTCCTGTCGGGTCTCACGGCCCCATGCATGCTGGAGCTCAGGGTCCAGCAGAACAGTGGTGTCATGTCGGGACTCCCTGCCCCCTGTACGCTGCTCAGTTACCCACATGACCTGTGGTGTCATCTCGGGACTCCCTGACTCCGTAGGCTGCACAGTTACCCACATGACCTGTGGTGTCATCTCGGGACTCCTTCCCCACTGCAGGCTGCTCAGGGAGCAGCAGGACCTGTGGTGTCGGCTGGGTACCCACTGCCCCTGCCTACTACTGCTCAGGTATTGCAGGACATCCTATGTCCTCTCAGGACCCACTGCCACCTGCAGGCTGCTTGGGGACCCACAGGACCTGTGGTGTCGTCTTGGGAACCCCTGCGGGCCGCTGCTCAGAGACATGCAAAACCTGTGCTGTCATCTTGGGATAAGCTGCCTGACACTGGTCAGCCACCTGCAGGACCTGTGGTGTCATGTCGGAACTCCCTGTGTCCTACAGGCAGCTCAGGCACCCGCAATACTTGTGGTGTTGTCGTGGGGCCCTCTCTCACAAACGCTGCCTAAGGAACTGCAGGACCTGTGGTGTTGCCTCGGGACCCCCTGCCCCCTGCCTTAAGCTGCTCAGAGAACTGCATGACCTGTGATATTGTCCTAGGACCTCCTGCCCCTTGCCTGCCGCAGGACAGGGACTTGCAAAACCTGTGGTGTCGTCCTGGGACACCCTGCCTGCCCCTGCTCTGGGACCTGCAGGACCTGTGGACTTGTCTCAGGAACCCCTGCCTGCTGCTGAACACTCACCTGCAGGAATTGTGATGTTGTTTCGAGATGCCCTGCCTGCCTCTGCTCAGGGACCCGCAGGACCTGTGCTGTTGTCTCAGGACCCACTGCCCCCTGTAGGCTGCTCAGGGATCCACAGGTGCTGTGCTGCAACATCTGGACACCCTGTGTGTCACTTCTCAGGGACCTGCATGTCCGGTGCTCTCTTTTGGGACCCAGTGCCCCCTGCAGGCTCCACAGAAACACAGAGAACCTGTGGGATTGCCTTGGGAAAAACTGCCCCCTGCCTGCCTCTGCTCAGGGACCTGCAGGACCCGTGGTGTCATCTTGAGACACACTGCCCCTTGCCAGCTGCTGCTCGGGGACCCGAAGAACCTGTTGAGTCGTTTTGAGATCCCCAGCTCCCTGCCTCCTGCTCCTGAGGGACCCACAGGTCCTGTGGTGTCATCTCAGAACACAATCCCCCATCCCTGCCTCTGCTCAGGGACCCGCAGGACCTGAGTTGTCATATCGGGACGCACTGACAGTCTGCTAAGGGACCAGCAGTACCTGGGCTGTCATCTCCGGAAACACTGTTCCCTACAGGCTGCTCAGGGCCCTGCAGGACCTGAGCTATCATCTTGGGACACCATGCCTGCCACTGCTCAGGGACCTGCAGGACCTGTGCTTTAGTCAGGGGATCCCTGTGTGCCACTGCTCAGGGACCTGCAGGACCTGTGCTTTAGTCAGGGGATCCCTGTGTGCCACTGCTCAGGGATCAGCATGACCTATGATGCTGTCTGAGGATAGTGGATCAGTGGCCCCTTGCAGATTGCCCAGGGACTTGCAGGACCTGTGGTTTGGCATCGGGACCCACTGCCCCCTGCCTGCCTCTGCTCAGGGACCTGCAGGACATGCGGTGTCATCTTGTGATCTGCTGCTGCTCTGTAACAGCAGGACCTGTGGTGTTGTCTCAAGACTCCCTGACCGCTGTTGATCAGGGAGACGCAGGATCATCCTTGTCATTTTGGGACACCCTGCCTACCACTGCTCGGGTCCCACTGCCCCCTGCAGGCTTCTCGGGGACCTGCAGGACCTGCGATGTAGGCTCTGGAACCACTGCCCCCCTGCAGGCTGCTCAGGGTCCCTCAGGACCTGTGGTGGTGTCCCTGGGCCCACTGCCCCCTGCCTGCCACTGATCAGGGACCAGCAGGACTCGTGGTGTCATCTCGGGGGTCAGTGCCACCAGCCTGCTGCTGCTCAAGAACCCTCAGAGCTTGTGGTGTTGTCTCGGGACACACTGCCCACTGCAGGCTGCTCAGGGTCCCACAGGACCTGTGGTGTTGTTTGCAACGCATTGACCCTGTTGGCCTCTGCTCAGGGACCTGCAGGAAATGCGGTGTCGTCTCCGGACCTTGAGCCTCCTGCCTGCTGCTGCTCAGGTACCAGCAAGACCTGTGGTGTTCTCGGGACCCCCTGCATGCCACTGCTCAGGAACGCGCAGAAGGTGCTGTCCTCTAGGATGATTTGTCTGCTGCTAATCACGGACCCGCAGGACCTGTGGTGTCATCTTGGGACTCCCTGCTCCCGTGGGCTGCACAGGGAACCCCCAGGACCTGTGCTATCTTTTTGGGACACGCTGTCTGTCACTGCTCAGGGACCCGAAGGACCTGTGCTGTCCTCTCAGGACCCACTGCTCCCTGCAGAGTGCTCAGGGACCACCATGACCTCTGGTGTCTTCTAGGGCCCAACTGCCTCTTGCTGGGTTCTAGGGACCCGCGGACCTGAGCTATCTTCTCGAGACTCCCTGTCTGCCACTGCTCAGGGAAACACGGGACTTGTGCTGTCATCTCAGGATGACCTGCCCCCTGTAAGCTGCTCAGGTACCTACAAGCCTGTGGTGTCAACTAGGGAGCCCTTGCCCACTGTAGGCGCGTCAGGGACCCGCACAACCTGTGCTGTCATCTAGGGATCCACTGCCCACTGCAAGCTACTCAGGGACCCGCAGGACCTGTGTTGTGTCTAGGACACACTGTCCCCTGCCTGCTGCTGTTCAGGGACACCCAGGACCTGTGCTGTCCTTTCATAACCTACTACCCCCTGCCTGCCTCTGCTCAGAGACCTGCATGTCCTGTGCATTCTTCTCGGGACCACCTGCCTGCTGCTGGTAAGGGACCAGCACAACCTATGCTGTCGTCTGGGTATGCAGTGCCCTCTGCCTGCTGCTGCTGAGGGGCCTGTAGGATGTGTGGTGTGGTCTTGGGACTAACTTCACGCTTCCTGCCGCCGCTCAGGAACCCGCATTACCTGTGTTGTCATCTCTGGATCCTCTGCGCCCTGCATGCTGGTGCTCGGGGACCCGCAGGACCTGTGTTGCCTCAGGACTTTCTGCCGCCTGCTCAGGAACACTCACGACCTGTGCTGTTGTCCCATGACCCACGGTCCCGTGTCTGCTCCTGCTCAGGAACTTGTAGGACCTGAGTATTGTCTTGGGACCCACTGCCTGCCCCTTCTAAGTGACCCTCATGACCTGTGATGTCTCAGAACCCCCTGCTCCCTGCCTGCCTCTGCTCAGGGACTTGCATGTCCTGTGGTGTTGCCTCGGGACACAGTGCCCCATGCCTGAGGCTGCACAAAGACCAGCAGGACCTGTAATGTTGTCTCAAAAACCCTGCCTGCTGCTGTTCAGTGATGGCAAGACCTGTGGTGTTGTCTCGGGACCCCATAACCCCTGCAGGTTGTTCAAGGACCCATAGTACCCGTGTTGTTGTCTCTAGACCCACTGCCCCCTGCCAGCTGCTGCTCTGGGACCCACAGGACCTTGGCTGCCGTCTCAGGACCAACTGCCCACTGCAGGCTGTTCAGAGACCCGCAGGACCTGTGCTGTTGTCTCGAAACCCACTGCCGCCTGCCTGCAGCTGCTCACGGACAGGCAGGACATGAGGTGTCACATTGGGATCCCCTGCCCCCGCCTGCCACTGTCCAGGGACCAGCCTGACCTATGCTGTTTTCTCGGGACCCCCTTACCACTGCCTGCCTCTGCACAGGGACCTGGAGGACTTCCAATGTCAGCTAGGGACCCCCAGCATCCTGTCTGCTGTTGCTCAGGGACCCACAGGACCTGTGGTGTTGTCTCAAGGCCCACTGCCCCCTGCATGCTCCTGCTCAGGGAACCACATGACCTGTGGTGTTGTCTTGGACACCACTGCCCCTTGTAGAATGTTCAGGGACCGGCATGACCTATGGTGTCTTCTAGGGAACAGCTACCCTCTGCTGGATTCTCGGGGTCCTGTGCTCTCATCTAGGGACAGCCTGTCTGCCACTGCTCAGGGATACCGGGACCTGTGCTGTCATCTCGGGTCCCACTGCCCTCTGCAGGCTGCTCAGGGACCCAAAGGTCCTGTTCTGTCCTCTCTGGACACAGTGGCCCTTGCATTCTGCTTAGGGACCACCAGTAACTCTGCTGTCATCTGGGGTCCCACTGCCCCCTGCAGGCTGCTCAAGGAACTGCAGGAAGTGTCCTGTTTTCTTGGGAAACACTGCCCCCTGCAGGCTGCTCAGGGAACTGCAGGAACTGTCCTGTTTTAACGGGGAAACACTGCCGCCTGCAGGCTGCTCAGGGAACTGCAGGAACTGTCCTGTTTTTCTCGGGAAACACTGCCTCCTGCAGGCTGCTCCGGGAACTGCAGCAAGTGTCCTGTTTTCTCGGGAAACACTGCCTCCTGCAGGCTGCTCAGGGAACTGCAGGAACTGTCCTGTTTTTCTCGGGAAACACTGCCCCCTGCAGGCTGCTCAGAGAACTGTAGGCACTGTCCTGTTTTTCTCTGGAAACACTGCCCCCTGCAGGCTGCTCTCGGAACTGCAGTAAGTGTCCTGTTTTTCTCGGGAAACACTGCCTCCTGCAGGCTGCTCAGGGAACTGCAGGAAGTGTCCTGTTTTCTCGGGAAACACTGCCTCCTGCAGGCTGCTCAGGGAACTGCAGGAAGTGTCCTGTTTTCTCGGGAAACACTGCCCCCTGCAGGCTGATCAGTGAACCACAGATCTGGGGTGGTGTTTTGTGACCCACTGCCCACTGCCTGCCACTGCTCAGGGACCTGAGGGAACTGTGGAGTCATCACTTGACTTCCTGCTCCCTGCAGGCTTCTCAGGGACCCGCAGGACCTTTGCTGATATTTCCAGACATACTGCCCCCTGCCTACCAATGCTCAGATACCAACAGGACCTGTGGTGTGGCCTTGGGATCCCCTGTCCCCAGCTTGCCGCTCACACAGACCCGCAGGACCTTTGCTGTTGTCTCAAGACCCACTGCCCCCTGCCTGTGGCTGCTCAAGAACACACAGGAACTGTGGTGTCATCTCAGCACCCACTGTCCCCTGCCTGCGGCTGCTCAGCCACGTGCAGGACCTGTAGTGTCGTGTCAGGAACCACTTGCATTTGCTTGCAGTTGCTCAGGGACCTGCAGGACCTGTGGTGTTTTCTTGGTACACAGGGCCCCCTGACTGCCACTGCTCAGGGACCTGCAAGACCTGTCTTGTTTTCTGTGGATTCACTGCCCCCTACCTGACACTTCTCAATGATCTGCAGGACCTGGGGAGTCATCTCGGGACCTCTGTCCCCTGCCTGTCTCTGCTCAGGGACCCACAGGACCTGTCCTATCATCTCGGGACCCACTGCTCTCGGCCGCCTGATCAGAGGGGTGTAGGACCTGTGCAGTCATCTCAGCTCCACTGCCTCCAGCCTGCCGCTGCTCAGGTACCATCCGGACCTAGGGTATCATTGCAGGACACAATGCCTACTGCCTACTGCTGCTCAGGGAACCACAGGTACTGTGGTATTGTTTCTAGGACACACTGCAAAAGGCAGTGGGTACCTAGAAGACACCACAGGTCCTTTGGGTCCTTGAACAGGCGGCAGGCTGGGGGCCTTGGGACCCGAGATGACTCCAAAGGTCATATTGGTCTTTGAGCAGTGGCAGGCAGAGGGCAGGTGGTCTTGAGAAGACACTACAGATCCTGCTGGTCCCTGGGCAGTTGCTGGCAGGGGGCAGTGGGTCCTGAGATGGCACCTCATGTCTTGTGAGTGCCTGAGCAGCGTGCAGAGGGCAGTGTGTCCTGAGACACACCACAGGTTTTGCGGGTCCCTGATCAGTGGCAGGAAGTTGGCAGTGGGTCCCGAGATGACATGTCAGGCAGGGGTCTATGGGTTCTGATATAACACCACAGGTCCTGCAGTCCTGAGCAGCCTGCAGGGGGAGGGGGACCTGTGGTATCACCACAGGTCCTTCGGGTTCTTTAGCAGTGGCAGGCAGGGGTCAGTGGGTCCCAAGACGACATGACAGGTCCTGCTGGCCCCTGATCAGGCGACAGTCAGGAAGCAGTGTGACACCACAGGTCCTGCGGGTCCCTGAGAAGCAGCAGTGATCAGGGACTACCGAGACAACAACACAGGTTCTACAGGCCCCGAGCGGAGTCGAGAGGAGCCGAGGAGAGCTGAGCTGAGCTAAGGGGAGCTGGGCGAAGCCGAGGGGAGCCGGGCGAAGCCGAGGGGAGTCTAGCAGAACCGAGCGAAGATGAGCAGAGCTGAGCGTTTAATTACGGCAGTTGAGAGGCCCAGGCAGGAAGATCACTGTGAATACAGAGCCGACTCTACTCTGTCTCCTCCAGCCATGGATGCACAGTGAGACCCTGGTCGTCCTGAAAAGTTTCCTATAAAAGAGACGAAAGCGGGTTCCAAGACCGGCTCCAGAGCTGCAGAGAGACGGCGTCTCGCAGAGAATTGAAATATAAATAATGAATAAATAAAGGCTCCAGAGCTGCAGAGAAACGTTGTCTCGGAGAGAAATTAATTAAATAAAGATGAATAGACAAATAAATAAATAAAACAAATAAAGGGAGAAGCTGGGAGAGGAGGAGAAGCTGTAGTAGGGGGAGAAGCTGGAACAGGGGAATAAGCTGGGGCTGCGGGACGGGGAGAAACTGAAGGACATGGTGAGAAGCTGAGACGGGGATAAACTGGAGCTGAAGAACAGGGGAAGAAGCTTGGATAGGGTGAGAAGCTGAAGTACAGGGGGAGAAGCTGGGACAGAAGGAGTATATGGAAGAAGGGGAGGAGCTGGGAAAGAGGGAAAAGCTGGTCAGGGGTGTCATCTCGGTGCGCATTGCCCCCTGCAGGCTGCTCAGGCACGCACAGGACATGTGCTGTTTTCATGAAACCACCTGCCGCTTGTTCAGGGACACTAGGACCTCTGCTGTCGTTTCAGGACCCATGGCCCCCTGCCTACCCCAGCTCAGGGAGGTTCAGGACCTGTGGTGTCATCTTGGGACTCACTGCCCCCTCTCTGCCGCCTGCTCAGGGATCTGCAGGACCTGGGCTCTTTTCTTGGGAACCACTGCCCACTGAAAATAAACCCGCAAGACCTGAGTTTTTTTCGGGACCGCTGCCCACTGCCTGCCACTGCTCAGTTTACCTCAAGACATGTGATGTTGTCACGGGTCCCATGGCCCCCTGCCTACAGCTGCTCAGGGAACCTGAAAACATGTCTTATTGTCTCAGGACCCTCTGGCCCCTGCCTGCCGCTGCTCGGCAGGACCTGTGGAGTCATCTCGGCACCAAATGCCCGCTGCCTGCGCTGCTCAGGGACACAGAGGACCTGTGTTGTCACCTCAGGACCCCTTGCTCCTTGCCAGGTGGTGCTCATTGTCCGGCAGGAACTGTGGTACTGTCTCCTGACCCACTGCCCCCTGCCTGCCTCTGCTCAGGGATCAGCAAGACCTGTGGCGTCATCTCTGGACCCACTGGACCATGCTGTTCAGGGACGTGTAGGACTTGTGGTGTCAACTCGGGACACACTGCCATCTGCTGCAACAGAACACACAGGACCTGTGGTGTCGTCTTGGGTCTCACTTCCCACTGCCTGCCAAAGCTGAGGGACCCAAAGGACTTGGGATGTCTTCTCAGGACACACTACCCCCTGCCTGCCTCTGCACAGGGACCCTCTGGCTGCAGCTGCTCAGAAAACCGCGGGACCTGTGTTGTTGTCTCCAGAACCACTGCCCCCTGCCTGCAGCTGCTCAGGGATGTGCAGGACCTGTGGGTGTCATCTCTGGACCACCTGCTCCCTGCCTTCCACTGCTCAGGGACCTGCTGGACCTCTGATGTTGTTTGTATAGGGACCCACTGACCCCTGCCTGCTGCTGCTCAGGGACCCGCAGGACCTGTCTTATTGTCTAAGAAACCACTGCCCTCTGCCTGCCACATGCTCAAGACCCGCAGGACATGTGCTGTTTTCTCGTGACCCAGTGCCTCATGCCTGCTGCTGCTCAGTGACCCACATGACCTGTTGTGCCTTCTCAGGACCCACAGTTCTCTGCAGGCTGCTCAGGGACCCGCAGGACCTGTAGTGTTGTAAGAGACACACTGCCCCCTGCATGCTGTTCAGGATCTGTGCTGTCATTTCAGGACCCACTGCCCCGCAGGCTGCTCAGGGACACAAAGGAGCTGTGGTGCTGTCTCTGGACACACTGCCCACTGCCTGTCGATGCTCAGGGACCCCAAGGTCCTGTTGGATTGTTTCAAGCCCCTCTGCCCATTGCAGTCTAAACAGGGAATCACAGGACCTGAGGTGTCTTTTCGTGACCCACTGCCCACTGCCTGCCCCTGCTGAGGGACCTGCAGGTGGTGTCATCTCGGGACACACTTTCCACTGTCTGCCTCTGATCAGGAACCCCCAGGACCTGTGGTATTGTCTTGGGACCTACTGCCTGTCACAGCTCAGAGACCCTAAGTATCTGTGGTGCCGTGTCGGAACTCCCTGCCACTTGCCTACCTCTGCTCTGGGACTTGTATGACCTGTGATGTCGTCTCGGGACCTACTGCCTCCTTCCTGCCTCTACTCAGGATGTTCAGGAAATGTAGTGTGTTTTCGGAACCTACTGCCCACTGCCTACTGCTGCTCAGAGAACTTCAGGACCTGTAGCGTCCTCTAGGAACCAACTGCCTCCGGCCTTCCACTGATCAGGGACCAGCGGGACCTGTGGTGTTGTTTTGGGACCCAGTGCCGGCCGCTGTGTAGGGACCTGCATGCCCTTTGTTGTCTCGGGACATCTGCCCCCTGCCTGCCTCTACACAGGGACCTGCAGGTCATGCGGTGTCATCTCGGGACTCAGAGCCCACTCCATGCTGCTGATCAGGGACCAGCAGGACTTATGTCGTTTCAGGACCCCCTGCATGCAGCTGTGCAAGGAACCTCAGGACCTGTGCTGTCGTCTTGGGACCCCCTGTCCCCTGCCAGCAGTGTCTCAGAGGCCGGGGGCAGCGGGTCCCAAGAAGACACCACAAGTACTTTGGGTCCCTGAGCAGCGGTAGGCAGGGGGCAGTGGGACCTGAGACAACACCACAGGTCCTGCAGTTCACTGAGCAGGGGGCAGTGGGTCCAGAAGAAAACCACAGGTCCTGCGGGTCCCTGAACAGCAGCAGGCAGTGGGAAGTGGGTCCCAAGACAACACCACGGTCCTATAGTTCACTGAGTGGCTGCAGGCAGGGGGCAGTGAGTCCTGACGGCACCACAAGTCCTGCAGTTCCCAGAGCAGCGACAGGCACTGGGCTTTTGGTCCTGAGAGAACACCACAGTTACTGCATATCCTTGACAGCAGCAAGAAGTGGGTCCAAAGAAAACATCGCAGGTCCTGCAGGTCCCTGAGCGTCGGCAGGCAGGCGACAGTGGGTCACGGGACAAAAGCACATGTTTTGCGGGTCCCTGACCAGTGACAGGCACAGGTTAAAAATAGAGCCAGTGGGTTCTGAGACAACACCACAGGTCCTGAGCAGCCTGCAGGTGCAGAGGGACCTGAGGAAACACCACAGGTCCTTGTGGTCCTTTAGCAGTGGCAGGCAGGGGCCAGTGGGTCCGAGAAGACAACGCAGGTTCTGCGGGTCCCTGAGCAGCCTGTAAGGGGGAGGGAATCCCGAGACAACAAAACAGGTGCCTTGGGTCCCTCAGCAGTGGTAGGCAGGGGGAAATGGATCCTGAGATGACAACACAGGTCCTGTGTGTCTCAGAGCAGAAGCAGGCAGGTCACAGTAGGTACCAAGATGACAGACAGGTCCTGCAAGTCCCTGAACAGGTGGCAGGAAGTGGGCAGTGGTCCCCGAGAGGACACCAAAGCTCCTATTGGTCCCTGAGCAGCAGCAGGCAGGGGGCAGGTGGTCTTTAGATGACACCACAGGTTCTGCTGGTCCCCGATCACTGGCAGGCATGTGGCAGTGGGTCCAGAGACGACATAGTAGGTCCTACAGGTCCCTGAGCAGAGGCAGTCAGTGGACAGTGGGTCCTGAGATGACAGCACAGGACCTTCAGGACCCTGAGCAGCAGCAGTCAGAGGGCCACGAGACAACAGCACAGGTCCTGCGTGTTCCTGAGCAGTTGCAGTCAGGGGGCCCTGGGTCCCGAGAGGACACCACAGGTTCTACAGATCCCTAAGCAGGCAACAGGAGGTCCCGAGACAACAGCACAGGTCTTGCGGAGCCCTAAGCAGAGGCAGGCAGAGAGTCCTGAGACAACAGCACAGGTCCTGCTTGTCCCTGAGCAGCGGCAGGCAGCGGGTCCCAGGAGAAAACTACAGGTCCTGCAGACAGGGGGTCCCGAGACAACAGCACAAGTCCTGTGGGTCCTGTGCAGTGGCAGGCAGGGGGCAGTTGATTCCTTGACGACATCAAAGGTCCTGTGGTTCCCTGAGCAGCGGCAGGCATGGGGCACGTGGTCTTGAGGTGACACCACAGATACCGCTGGTCCCTGAGCAGTGGCAGAAAAGGAGCAGTGAAGCCCGAGACAACAACACAGGTCCTGCGGGTCCCTGGGCAGTGACAGGAAGGTGGCAATGGGTCCCAAGACGATACAATAGGTTCTACGGCTCCCTGACCAGTGGCAGGAAGTGGACAGTGGATCCCAAGGTAACAACACAAGTCCTGAGGGTTCCAGAACGCAGACAGTGGAAAGTGAGTCCCAAGACAGCACCACAGGTGGTAAAGGTTCCTCAGCATCGGCAGGCAGGAAGTCATGGGTCGCAAGATGACACCATGTGGCCTGCAGATGCTTGAGCAGCAGCAGGCAGGGGGCAGTAGGTCCCGATACAACACTACAGGGTCCTTCAGGTCCCTGAGATGAGCCAGGCAGAGGGTACCAAGATGACACCAAAGGCCTGCAGGTTCCTGAGCAGCAGCAGGCAGTGGGCAGGGGGTTCAGGACAACACGACAGGTCCTGCTGTTCCCTGACAAGTCACAGGCTGTGGGTCCCCAACAAAACCTCAGGTCCTGCAGGACCCTGAGCAGGCAGTAGGGAGCTAGAGACATCAGACAGGTACTGCGGGTCCCTGAGTTGTGCCAAAGAGGAGGTAGTGTGTCCCGAGACAACACCAGAGGTCCTGCAAGTCCCTGAGCAGCCTGCTATGGGCAGTGGGTCCAGAGACAAAAACATAGTTTCTGCGGGTCCCTGTCCAGCGGCAGGCAGGGCACAGTGGGTCCCGAGGAGACAGCACAGGACTTTGAATCCCTGAGCTTTGACTGACAGGGTTTCCAGGTCTTAGGGGTCTCTGAGCAGCCTACAGGGGGCAGGGAATCCCGAGATGACACCGCAGGTCCTGTGGTTCCCTGAGCAGAGGCAGGCAGGGGGCCAGTGGGTCTTGAGAGGACAACACAGGTCCTGCAGGTCCCTTAGGAGCCTGCAGACTGCACGGGGTCCCCAGACAACACCACAGGTCTTTCAAGTCCCAGAGCAGGGGTCAGAGGATCCAGAAATGACATGACAAGTCCTGAGGGTCCCTGAACAGTGGCCGGCAGGGGACAGTGTGTCCTAGACACAACACAGGTCCTGCAGGTCCCTGAGCAGGGGCAGGCAGAGAACAATGGGCCCCAAGGTGACAACCCAGGTCCTGAGGTTCCCTGAGAAGCAGCAGGCTGGGGTCAGTAGGTCCCTAGACGACACCACATGTCCTGCAGGTACCCGAGCAGAGGAAGGCAGAAGGCAGTGTGTCATGAAAAACACACAGCAGGAAGTGAAATCCCGACAAACAATACAGGTCCTGCAGGTTCTTTAGAAGTCTGCAGTGGGCAGGAGTCCCAAGACAACACCACAGGACCTGGGGGTCCCTGAGCAGACTGCAGGGTGCAGTAAGTCCCTAGACATCAGCACAGGTCCTCCTGTTCCCAGAACAGGGGCAGACAGGGGATTCTTAGACAACAGCACAGGTCCTGCAGGTCCTGAGCAGGAAGGGGGCAGGTGGTATTTAGATGACACCACAGCTTTTGCAGGTTCCTTAGAAGTCTGCAGTGGGCCGGGGGTCCCGAGACAATACCACAGGTCCTGTGGGTTCCAGAGCAATGGCAGGCAAGGGACAGTGTGTCCTGAGATGACGTGACAGGTCCTGCTGGTTCCTGGGCAGTGTGAGGCAGGGGACTCTGTGTCCCGAGACAACAACACAGGTCCTGAGGGTTCCTGAGCAGTGGCAGGCAGGAAGCAGTGGGTCCCGAGGACACAACAGGTCCTACAGGTCCCTGCGCAGCGATAGGCAGGGGCCAGTGGATCCGGTTCGACTCCACAGGTCCTGCAGCTTCCTGAGCAGGAAGGGGGCAGGTGGTATTTAGATGACACCACAGCTTTTGCACTTCCCTGAGCAGTAGCAGGGAGGGGGCAGTGGGTCCCGAATCCACACCGCATGTCTTGCGAATCCCTGAGCAGCCTGCAGAGGCCAGTGTGTCCCCGGACGATGCCAGGGGTCCTCCAAGTACTGTGGGTCCCCGAGTCTTGAACCCCCTGCCCCTGCCTGTTGCTGTTTAGGGACCAGTATGACCTGCGGTGTTGTCTTGGGACCCAGTGTTCCCTGCCTTCCACTATTCTGGGACCCGCAGGAACTAAGAAATTGTCTCGGGACCCCCTGCCTGCAGCTGCTCAGGGACCAGAAGGACCTATGGTTTCATTTCGGGAACCACTGCCCCCTAATGTCGCTGCACAGGGACCCGTAGTACTTGTGGTATCACCTCGGGATCAACTGCACCCTGCCAGCCACTGCTAAGGGACCCGCAGGACCTGTATTGGTGTCTCCAGACCCTCTGCCCCCTGCCTGCTGCTGCTCAGGAACCTGCAGGACTGTGCTGTCGTGTTTGGACCCACTGCACCCTGCGGGCTGCTCAGGGACCCTCAGGACCTGTGGTGTTGCTATGTGACCCATTGCCCTCTGCCTGCCGCTACTCAAGGAACTGCAGGACCTGTGCTGCCATCTGGTTACCTTCTGCCTCCTGACTGCCACTGCTCAGGGACTACAGGACCTGTGGTGTTGTCTCAAGACCCCCTCACTGCATAAGTTCAAGGACCCTCGTGACCTGTAGTATCTATCGCCTTGGGACTTCCTGACCTTTGCGTGCTGCTCTGGGACCCTCAGGACGTGTGGTGTCATCTCGGGACCTCTGTCCCTTGCCTACCGATGCTCAGTGAGCAGCAGGACCTGTGTATGTATCGGGACCCCCTGCCTGACACTGCGCAGCAACCCGCAGGACCTGTGCTGTCATCTCGTGACCCAGTATACCCTGTAGGATGCTCAGGGACCCTCAGGACGTGTGCTGAAATCTCAGGACATGTTGGACTCTAGCGTCCAAACACCGAGAAGGAGTCACCCCCAGAGACCATCTCACACACCACAGCCGATGCAAAAGCATGATGATTTTATTAATTCTGTCATGACAGGGTCCTCTAGCATTCGGCAAGCCGAGGGACCTCGAATAGCTGGTACAGTCTACTTTTAAAGGGGCCACAGAAGCAATGGGGGTTGTTTTTTGACCAATCTGATTGGCTTATTTGAAAGGGCTATTACCAATAATTGACTGGAGAGCTGTTGCCAGATCAGATGAGGTCAGAGGTCATTTTGACCCCGTTTCCCAGGGGACCGAACCAAAGCATACGTATACGGGTAATTGTTCAGGAACTGAGTACGTGCGAGTGTAGCTGTTAGGTCCTTGGTTCCCAGGGGAGGAGGGGAAGCACTATGGCACAGAGGCTGAGAGGATTCAGAATTGTCAAAAATGGCTTCAGGATTGCCTTAAAGTCTTGCAGACCAACTGCACCCTGAAGGCTGCTCAGGGTCACAGAGGACCTGTGCTGTCGCCTCGGAACTCACTGTCTCCTGTGTCCCAATGCTCAGTATCCAGCAGGATCTTTGAGGTCGTCTCAGGACACACTGCCCCTTAGCAGCCCCTGCTCAGGGAACCACAGGTCCTGTCGTGTCGCCTCGAGATCCCCTGCCCTTGCTTGCTGCTGCTAAGGGACCTGCAGGACAAGTGGTGTCATCTCGGGACCCATTGCCCTGTGCCTGCAGGCGCTGAGGGACCTGTAGGACGTGTGTTGTTGTCTTGGGACTCACTTCACGCCTGCTGCCACTTCTTAGGTACCAGCAGGACCTGTGCTGTCCTCTCAGGACACAGCCCTCTGCCTGCCACTTCTCAGGGACCCGCAGGACACCCAGGATCTGTGGTGACATCTCGGGACGCACTGCCCACTGCAGTCTGCTAAGGGATCAGCAGTACCTATGCTGTCATCTCTGGAAACACTGTTCCCTGCAGGCTGCTCAGTGACCTGCAGGACCTGAGCTATAATCTCGGGACACCATGCCTACCAACGCTCAGGGACCTGCAGGACCTGTGCTTTAGTCAGGGAAACCATGTCTGCCTCTGCTCAGGGACACACGGGATCTATGCTGTCCCCTCGGGTCCCACTGACCCCTGTCTGCCGGAGCTCAGAGTCCAGCAGTACCTGTGGTGTCAACTCGGGACTCTCTGCCCTCTGTCTGCTGCTGCTGAGGGGCCTGTAGGACATGTGGTGTCATCTCGGGACTCTTTGCCCCCATAGGTTGATCAGGGATCTGCAGGACCTGTACTGTCGTCTAGTGTTCTACTGCCTCCTGCAGGCTGCTCAGGGACCCACAGGACCTTTGCTGTGTTCTCAGGCCCCACTAAGCCTGCAGGCTGCTAAGGGACCACATGTCCTGTGGTGTTGTCTCGGTGCCCTCTGCCCCCTGCATTCTGCTCGGGGAACCTAAGGACCCGTGTTGTCGTTTCATGACCCTCTTCCCTCAGCCTGCCGTCTACTCAGAGACCCTAATGACCTGTGCTATTGAATCGTGACACACTGCACCCTGCCTGCCTCTGCTCAGGGAGCTGCAGGTTCTGTGGTGTCATCTTGGGATGCCCTCCCTGCTGCTGCTCAGGGACCCGCATGACCTGTGATGCTGTCTGAGCATCCACTGCCCTTTGCAGACTGCTCAGGGACTTGCAGGACCTGTGGTTTGGATTCAGGACCCACTGCCCTCTGCCTGCTGCTGCTCAGAGACCTGCAGGACATGCGGTGTCATCTTGTGATCTGCTGCTGCTCTGTAACCAGCAGGACCTGTGGTGTCATCTCAAGATCCCGTGACTGCCGCTGATCAAGGACAGGCAGGATCATCCTTGTCATTTTGGGACACCCTGCCTGCCACTGCTCGGGTCCCTCTGCCCCCTGAAGGCTTCTCAGGGAGTCTCAGGACCTGCGATGTAGGCTCTGGAACCACTGCCCCCCTTCAGGCTGCTCAGGGACCAACAGGATCTGTGGTGTCTCAGGACCCAGTGCCCCTGCCTGCCTATGTTCACAGACCCTAAGGACCCGTGTTGTCTTCTCGGGACTTCTATATCTATCCTTTGGCTGTTCAAGGACACACAGGACCTGTGCTGTCATTTCAGGACCCATGGCCCCCTGCCTGGCCCTGTTCAGGACCTGCGGTGTCATAGCGGGACCCCTGGCCCCTGGCTGCCACTGCTCGGGGACCTGCAGGACCTGTGGTTTAGTCCTGGGACGCCCTGGCCCCTGGCTGCCATTGCTCAGTGCCCTGCATGACATGCGGCATCATCTCAGGACCTCCAGCCCCTGCCTGCCACCGATCAGGGACCAGCAGAACCTAGGTTTCGTCTCGAGATCCCCAGACTGCTGCTGATCAGGGACCTGCAGGACCTGTGGTGTTGTCCCAGGACCCCTACCTTCTGCTGCTCAGGGACCTACAGGACTTCTGTTATTGTCGCGGGACCCCCTGACGGCGCTCTGAGGGACCCGCAGGATCTGTGCTGTTGACTCAGGATCCCCTGCCAGCTGCTGCTCAAGGACCCACAGGAACTTTGCTGTCATCTCGGGAACCACTGGCCCTTGTAGGCTGCTCAGGGACACAGAGGACCTGTGGTGTCATGTCGGGACTCTTTGCCCCCCATGCAGGCTACTCAGAGACCAGCAGGACCTGTGCGATCTTCTCGGGTCACCCTGTCTACCACTGCTCAGGACCTGGGCTTTCCTGTCGGGTCTCACGGCCCCATGCATGCTGGAGCTCAGGGTCCAGCAGAACAGTGGTGTCATGTCGGGACTCCCTGCCCCCTGTACGCTGCTCAGTTACCCACATGACCTGTGGTGTCATCTCGGGACTCCCTGACTCCGTAGGCTGCACAGTTACCCACATGACCTGTGGTGTCATCTCGGGACTCCTTCCCCACTGCAGGCTGCTCAGGGAGCAGCAGGACCTGTGGTGTCGGCTGGGTACCCACTGCCCCTGCCTACTACTGCTCAGGTATTGCAGGACATCCTATGTCCTCTCAGGACCCACTGCCACCTGCAGGCTGCTTGGGGACCCACAGGACCTGTGGTGTCGTCTTGGGAACCCCTGCGGGCCGCTGCTCAGAGACATGCAAAACCTGTGCTGTCATCTTGGGATAAGCTGCCTGACACTGGTCAGCCACCTGCAGGACCTGTGGTGTCATGTCGGAACTCCCTGTGTCCTACAGGCAGCTCAGGCACCCGCAATACTTGTGGTGTTGTCGTGGGGCCCTCTCTCACAAACGCTGCCTAAGGAACTGCAGGACCTGTGGTGTTGCCTCGGGACCCCCTGCCCCCTGCCTTAAGCTGCTCAGAGAACTGCATGACCTGTGATATTGTCCTAGGACCTCCTGCCCCTTGCCTGCCGCAGGACAGGGACTTGCAAAACCTGTGGTGTCGTCCTGGGACACCCTGCCTGCCCCTGCTCTGGGACCTGCAGGACCTGTGGACTTGTCTCAGGAACCCCTGCCTGCTGCTGAACACTCACCTGCAGGAATTGTGATGTTGTTTCGAGATGCCCTGCCTGCCTCTGCTCAGGGACCCGCAGGACCTGTGCTGTTGTCTCAGGACCCACTGCCCCCTGTAGGCTGCTCAGGGATCCACAGGTGCTGTGCTGCAACATCTGGACACCCTGTGTGTCACTTCTCAGGGACCTGCATGTCCGGTGCTCTCTTTTGGGACCCAGTGCCCCCTGCAGGCTCCACAGAAACACAGAGAACCTGTGGGATTGCCTTGGGAAAAACTGCCCCCTGCCTGCCTCTGCTCAGGGACCTGCAGGACCCGTGGTGTCATCTTGAGACACACTGCCCCTTGCCAGCTGCTGCTCGGGGACCCGAAGAACCTGTTGAGTCGTTTTGAGATCCCCAGCTCCCTGCCTCCTGCTCCTGAGGGACCCACAGGTCCTGTGGTGTCATCTCAGAACACAATCCCCCATCCCTGCCTCTGCTCAGGGACCCGCAGGACCTGAGTTGTCATATCGGGACGCACTGACAGTCTGCTAAGGGACCAGCAGTACCTGGGCTGTCATCTCCGGAAACACTGTTCCCTACAGGCTGCTCAGGGCCCTGCAGGACCTGAGCTATCATCTTGGGACACCATGCCTGCCACTGCTCAGGGACCTGCAGGACCTGTGCTTTAGTCAGGGGATCCCTGTGTGCCACTGCTCAGGGACCTGCAGGACCTGTGCTTTAGTCAGGGGATCCCTGTGTGCCACTGCTCAGGGATCAGCATGACCTGTGATGCTGTCTGAGGATAGTGGATCAGTGGCCCCTTGCAGATTGCCCAGGGACTTGCAGGACCTGTGGTTTGGCATCGGGACCCACTGCCCCCTGCCTGCCTCTGCTCAGGGACCTGCAGGACATGCGGTGTCATCTTGTGATCTGCTGCTGCTCTGTAACAGCAGGACCTGTGGTGTTGTCTCAAGACTCCCTGACCGCTGTTGATCAGGGAGACGCAGGATCATCCTTGTCATTTTGGGACACCCTGCCTACCACTGCTCGGGTCCCACTGCCCCCTGCAGGCTTCTCGGGGACCTGCAGGACCTGCGATGTAGGCTCTGGAACCACTGCCCCCCTGCAGGCTGCTCAGGGTCCCTCAGGACCTGTGGTGGTGTCCCTGGGCCCACTGCCCCCTGCCTGCCACTGATCAGGGACCAGCAGGACTCGTGGTGTCATCTCGGGGGTCAGTGCCACCAGCCTGCTGCTGCTCAAGAACCCTCAGAGCTTGTGGTGTTGTCTCGGGACACACTGCCCACTGCAGGCTGCTCAGGGTCCCACAGGACCTGTGGTGTTGTTTGCAACGCATTGACCCTGTTGGCCTCTGCTCAGGGACCTGCAGGAAATGCGGTGTCGTCTCCGGACCTTGAGCCTCCTGCCTGCTGCTGCTCAGGTACCAGCAAGACCTGTGGTGTTCTCGGGACCCCCTGCATGCCACTGCTCAGGAACGCGCAGAAGGTGCTGTCCTCTAGGATGATTTGTCTGCTGCTAATCACGGACCCGCAGGACCTGTGGTGTCATCTTGGGACTCCCTGCTCCCGTGGGCTGCACAGGGAACCCCCAGGACCTGTGCTATCTTTTTGGGACACGCTGTCTGTCACTGCTCAGGGACCCGAAGGACCTGTGCTGTCCTCTCAGGACCCACTGCTCCCTGCAGAGTGCTCAGGGACCACCATGACCTCTGGTGTCTTCTAGGGCCCAACTGCCTCTTGCTGGGTTCTAGGGACCCGCGGACCTGAGCTATCTTCTCGAGACTCCCTGTCTGCCACTGCTCAGGGAAACACGGGACTTGTGCTGTCATCTCAGGATGACCTGCCCCCTGTAAGCTGCTCAGGTACCTACAAGCCTGTGGTGTCAACTAGGGAGCCCTTGCCCACTGTAGGCGCGTCAGGGACCCGCACAACCTGTGCTGTCATCTAGGGATCCACTGCCCACTGCAAGCTACTCAGGGACCCGCAGGACCTGTGTTGTGTCTAGGACACACTGTCCCCTGCCTGCTGCTGTTCAGGGACACCCAGGACCTGTGCTGTCCTTTCATAACCTACTACCCCCTGCCTGCCTCTGCTCAGAGACCTGCATGTCCTGTGCATTCTTCTCGGGACCACCTGCCTGCTGCTGGTAAGGGACCAGCACAACCTATGCTGTCGTCTGGGTATGCAGTGCCCTCTGCCTGCTGCTGCTGAGGGGCCTGTAGGATGTGTGGTGTGGTCTTGGGACTAACTTCACGCTTCCTGCCGCCGCTCAGGAACCCGCATTACCTGTGTTGTCATCTCTGGATCCTCTGCGCCCTGCATGCTGGTGCTCGGGGACCCGCAGGACCTGTGTTGCCTCAGGACTTTCTGCCGCCTGCTCAGGAACACTCACGACCTGTGCTGTTGTCCCATGACCCACGGTCCCGTGTCTGCTCCTGCTCAGGAACTTGTAGGACCTGAGTATTGTCTTGGGACCCACTGCCTGCCCCTTCTAAGTGACCCTCATGACCTGTGATGTCTCAGAACCCCCTGCTCCCTGCCTGCCTCTGCTCAGGGACTTGCATGTCCTGTGGTGTTGCCTCGGGACACAGTGCCCCATGCCTGAGGCTGCACAAAGACCAGCAGGACCTGTAATGTTGTCTCAAAAACCCTGCCTGCTGCTGTTCAGTGATGGCAAGACCTGTGGTGTTGTCTCGGGACCCCATAACCCCTGCAGGTTGTTCAAGGACCCATAGTACCCGTGTTGTTGTCTCTAGACCCACTGCCCCCTGCCAGCTGCTGCTCTGGGACCCACAGGACCTTGGCTGCCGTCTCAGGACCAACTGCCCACTGCAGGCTGTTCAGAGACCCGCAGGACCTGTGCTGTTGTCTCGAAACCCACTGCCGCCTGCCTGCAGCTGCTCACGGACAGGCAGGACATGAGGTGTCACATTGGGATCCCCTGCCCCCGCCTGCCACTGTCCAGGGACCAGCCTGACCTATGCTGTTTTCTCGGGACCCCCTTACCACTGCCTGCCTCTGCACAGGGACCTGGAGGACTTCCAATGTCAGCTAGGGACCCCCAGCATCCTGTCTGCTGTTGCTCAGGGACCCACAGGACCTGTGGTGTTGTCTCAAGGCCCACTGCCCCCTGCATGCTCCTGCTCAGGGAACCACATGACCTGTGGTGTTGTCTTGGACACCACTGCCCCTTGTAGAATGTTCAGGGACCGGCATGACCTATGGTGTCTTCTAGGGAACAGCTACCCTCTGCTGGATTCTCGGGGTCCTGTGCTCTCATCTAGGGACAGCCTGTCTGCCACTGCTCAGGGATACCGGGACCTGTGCTGTCATCTCGGGTCCCACTGCCCTCTGCAGGCTGCTCAGGGACCCAAAGGTCCTGTTCTGTCCTCTCTGGACACAGTGGCCCTTGCATTCTGCTTAGGGACCACCAGTAACTCTGCTGTCATCTGGGGTCCCACTGCCCCCTGCAGGCTGCTCAAGGAACTGCAGGAAGTGTCCTGTTTTCTTGGGAAACACTGCCCCCTGCAGGCTGCTCAGGGAACTGCAGGAACTGTCCTGTTTTAACGGGGAAACACTGCCGCCTGCAGGCTGCTCAGGGAACTGCAGGAACTGTCCTGTTTTTCTCGGGAAACACTGCCTCCTGCAGGCTGCTCCGGGAACTGCAGCAAGTGTCCTGTTTTCTCGGGAAACACTGCCTCCTGCAGGCTGCTCAGGGAACTGCAGGAACTGTCCTGTTTTTCTCGGGAAACACTGCCCCCTGCAGGCTGCTCAGAGAACTGTAGGCACTGTCCTGTTTTTCTCTGGAAACACTGCCCCCTGCAGGCTGCTCTCGGAACTGCAGTAAGTGTCCTGTTTTTCTCGGGAAACACTGCCTCCTGCAGGCTGCTCAGGGAACTGCAGGAAGTGTCCTGTTTTCTCGGGAAACACTGCCTCCTGCAGGCTGCTCAGGGAACTGCAGGAAGTGTCCTGTTTTCTCGGGAAACACTGCCCCCTGCAGGCTGATCAGTGAACCACAGATCTGGGGTGGTGTTTTGTGACCCACTGCCCACTGCCTGCCACTGCTCAGGGACCTGAGGGAACTGTGGAGTCATCACTTGACTTCCTGCTCCCTGCAGGCTTCTCAGGGACCCGCAGGACCTTTGCTGATATTTCCAGACATACTGCCCCCTGCCTACCAATGCTCAGATACCAACAGGACCTGTGGTGTGGCCTTGGGATCCCCTGTCCCCAGCTTGCCGCTCACACAGACCCGCAGGACCTTTGCTGTTGTCTCAAGACCCACTGCCCCCTGCCTGTGGCTGCTCAAGAACACACAGGAACTGTGGTGTCATCTCAGCACCCACTGTCCCCTGCCTGCGGCTGCTCAGCCACGTGCAGGACCTGTAGTGTCGTGTCAGGAACCACTTGCATTTGCTTGCAGTTGCTCAGGGACCTGCAGGACCTGTGGTGTTTTCTTGGTACACAGGGCCCCCTGACTGCCACTGCTCAGGGACCTGCAAGACCTGTCTTGTTTTCTGTGGATTCACTGCCCCCTACCTGACACTTCTCAATGATCTGCAGGACCTGGGGAGTCATCTCGGGACCTCTGTCCCCTGCCTGTCTCTGCTCAGGGACCCACAGGACCTGTCCTATCATCTCGGGACCCACTGCTCTCGGCCGCCTGATCAGAGGGGTGTAGGACCTGTGCAGTCATCTCAGCTCCACTGCCTCCAGCCTGCCGCTGCTCAGGTACCATCCGGACCTAGGGTATCATTGCAGGACACAATGCCTACTGCCTACTGCTGCTCAGGGAACCACAGGTACTGTGGTATTGTTTCTAGGACACACTGCCAAAGGCAGTGGGTACCTAGAAGACACCACAGGTCCTTTGGGTCCTTGAACAGGCGGCAGGCTGGGGGCCTTGGGACCCGAGATGACTCCAAAGGTCATATTGGTCTTTGAGCAGTGGCAGGCAGAGGGCAGGTGGTCTTGAGAAGACACTACAGATCCTGCTGGTCCCTGGGCAGTTGCTGGCAGGGGGCAGTGGGTCCTGAGATGGCACCTCATGTCTTGTGAGTGCCTGAGCAGCGTGCAGAGGGCAGTGTGTCCTGAGACACACCACAGGTTTTGCGGGTCCCTGATCAGTGGCAGGAAGTTGGCAGTGGGTCCCGAGATGACATGTCAGGCAGGGGTCTATGGGTTCTGATATAACACCACAGGTCCTGCAGTCCTGAGCAGCCTGCAGGGGGAGGGGGACCTGTGGTATCACCACAGGTCCTTCGGGTTCTTTAGCAGTGGCAGGCAGGGGTCAGTGGGTCCCAAGACGACATGACAGGTCCTGCTGGCCCCTGATCAGGCGACAGTCAGGAAGCAGTGTGACACCACAGGTCCTGCGGGTCCCTGAGAAGCAGCAGTGATCAGGGACTACCGAGACAACAACACAGGTTCTACAGGCCCCGAGCGGAGTCGAGAGGAGCCGAGGAGAGCTGAGCTGAGCTAAGGGGAGCTGGGCGAAGCCGAGGGGAGCCGGGCGAAGCCGAGGGGAGTCTAGCAGAACCGAGCGAAGATGAGCAGAGCTGAGCGTTTAATTACGGCAGTTGAGAGGCCCAGGCAGGAAGATCACTGTGAATACAGAGCCGACTCTACTCTGTCTCCTCCAGCCATGGATGCACAGTGAGACCCTGGTCGTCCTGAAAAGTTTCCTATAAAAGAGACGAAAGCGGGTTCCAAGACCGGCTCCAGAGCTGCAGAGAGACGGCGTCTCGCAGAGAATTGAAATATAAATAATGAATAAATAAAGGCTCCAGAGCTGCAGAGAAACGTTGTCTCGGAGAGAAATTAATTAAATAAAGATGAATAGACAAATAAATAAATAAAACAAATAAAGGGAGAAGCTGGGAGAGGAGGAGAAGCTGTAGTAGGGGGAGAAGCTGGAACAGGGGAATAAGCTGGGGCTGCGGGACGGGGAGAAACTGAAGGACATGGTGAGAAGCTGAGACGGGGATAAACTGGAGCTGAAGAACAGGGGAAGAAGCTTGGATAGGGTGAGAAGCTGAAGTACAGGGGGAGAAGCTGGGACAGAAGGAGTATATGGAAGAAGGGGAGGAGCTGGGAAAGAGGGAAAAGCTGGTCAGGGGTGTCATCTCGGTGCGCATTGCCCCCTGCAGGCTGCTCAGGCACGCACAGGACATGTGCTGTTTTCATGAAACCACCTGCCGCTTGTTCAGGGACACTAGGACCTCTGCTGTCGTTTCAGGACCCATGGCCCCCTGCCTACCCCAGCTCAGGGAGGTTCAGGACCTGTGGTGTCATCTTGGGACTCACTGCCCCCTCTCTGCCGCCTGCTCAGGGATCTGCAGGACCTGGGCTCTTTTCTTGGGAACCACTGCCCACTGAAAATAAACCCGCAAGACCTGAGTTTTTTTCGGGACCGCTGCCCACTGCCTGCCACTGCTCAGTTTACCTCAAGACATGTGATGTTGTCACGGGTCCCATGGCCCCCTGCCTACAGCTGCTCAGGGAACCTGAAAACATGTCTTATTGTCTCAGGACCCTCTGGCCCCTGCCTGCCGCTGCTCGGCAGGACCTGTGGAGTCATCTCGGCACCAAATGCCCGCTGCCTGCGCTGCTCAGGGACACAGAGGACCTGTGTTGTCACCTCAGGACCCCTTGCTCCTTGCCAGGTGGTGCTCATTGTCCGGCAGGAACTGTGGTACTGTCTCCTGACCCACTGCCCCCTGCCTGCCTCTGCTCAGGGATCAGCAAGACCTGTGGCGTCATCTCTGGACCCACTGGACCATGCTGTTCAGGGACGTGTAGGACTTGTGGTGTCAACTCGGGACACACTGCCATCTGCTGCAACAGAACACACAGGACCTGTGGTGTCGTCTTGGGTCTCACTTCCCACTGCCTGCCAAAGCTGAGGGACCCAAAGGACTTGGGATGTCTTCTCAGGACACACTACCCCCTGCCTGCCTCTGCACAGGGACCCTCTGGCTGCAGCTGCTCAGAAAACCGCGGGACCTGTGTTGTTGTCTCCAGAACCACTGCCCCCTGCCTGCAGCTGCTCAGGGATGTGCAGGACCTGTGGGTGTCATCTCTGGACCACCTGCTCCCTGCCTTCCACTGCTCAGGGACCTGCTGGACCTCTGATGTTGTTTGTATAGGGACCCACTGACCCCTGCCTGCTGCTGCTCAGGGACCCGCAGGACCTGTCTTATTGTCTAAGAAACCACTGCCCTCTGCCTGCCACATGCTCAAGACCCGCAGGACATGTGCTGTTTTCTCGTGACCCAGTGCCTCATGCCTGCTGCTGCTCAGTGACCCACATGACCTGTTGTGCCTTCTCAGGACCCACAGTTCTCTGCAGGCTGCTCAGGGACCCGCAGGACCTGTAGTGTTGTAAGAGACACACTGCCCCCTGCATGCTGTTCAGGATCTGTGCTGTCATTTCAGGACCCACTGCCCCGCAGGCTGCTCAGGGACACAAAGGAGCTGTGGTGCTGTCTCTGGACACACTGCCCACTGCCTGTCGATGCTCAGGGACCCCAAGGTCCTGTTGGATTGTTTCAAGCCCCTCTGCCCATTGCAGTCTAAACAGGGAATCACAGGACCTGAGGTGTCTTTTCGTGACCCACTGCCCACTGCCTGCCCCTGCTGAGGGACCTGCAGGTGGTGTCATCTCGGGACACACTTTCCACTGTCTGCCTCTGATCAGGAACCCCCAGGACCTGTGGTATTGTCTTGGGACCTACTGCCTGTCACAGCTCAGAGACCCTAAGTATCTGTGGTGCCGTGTCGGAACTCCCTGCCACTTGCCTACCTCTGCTCTGGGACTTGTATGACCTGTGATGTCGTCTCGGGACCTACTGCCTCCTTCCTGCCTCTACTCAGGATGTTCAGGAAATGTAGTGTGTTTTCGGAACCTACTGCCCACTGCCTACTGCTGCTCAGAGAACTTCAGGACCTGTAGCGTCCTCTAGGAACCAACTGCCTCCGGCCTTCCACTGATCAGGGACCAGCGGGACCTGTGGTGTTGTTTTGGGACCCAGTGCCGGCCGCTGTGTAGGGACCTGCATGCCCTTTGTTGTCTCGGGACATCTGCCCCCTGCCTGCCTCTACACAGGGACCTGCAGGTCATGCGGTGTCATCTCGGGACTCAGAGCCCACTCCATGCTGCTGATCAGGGACCAGCAGGACTTATGTCGTTTCAGGACCCCCTGCATGCAGCTGTGCAAGGAACCTCAGGACCTGTGCTGTCGTCTTGGGACCCCCTGTCCCCTGCCAGCAGTGTCTCAGAGGCCGGGGGCAGCGGGTCCCAAGAAGACACCACAAGTACTTTGGGTCCCTGAGCAGCGGTAGGCAGGGGGCAGTGGGACCTGAGACAACACCACAGGTCCTGCAGTTCACTGAGCAGGGGGCAGTGGGTCCAGAAGAAAACCACAGGTCCTGCGGGTCCCTGAACAGCAGCAGGCAGTGGGAAGTGGGTCCCAAGACAACACCACGGTCCTATAGTTCACTGAGTGGCTGCAGGCAGGGGGCAGTGAGTCCTGACGGCACCACAAGTCCTGCAGTTCCCAGAGCAGCGACAGGCACTGGGCTTTTGGTCCTGAGAGAACACCACAGTTACTGCATATCCTTGACAGCAGCAAGAAGTGGGTCCAAAGAAAACATCGCAGGTCCTGCAGGTCCCTGAGCGTCGGCAGGCAGGCGACAGTGGGTCACGGGACAAAAGCACATGTTTTGCGGGTCCCTGACCAGTGACAGGCACAGGTTAAAAATAGAGCCAGTGGGTTCTGAGACAACACCACAGGTCCTGAGCAGCCTGCAGGTGCAGAGGGACCTGAGGAAACACCACAGGTCCTTGTGGTCCTTTAGCAGTGGCAGGCAGGGGCCAGTGGGTCCGAGAAGACAACGCAGGTTCTGCGGGTCCCTGAGCAGCCTGTAAGGGGGAGGGAATCCCGAGACAACAAAACAGGTGCCTTGGGTCCCTCAGCAGTGGTAGGCAGGGGGAAATGGATCCTGAGATGACAACACAGGTCCTGTGTGTCTCAGAGCAGAAGCAGGCAGGTCACAGTAGGTACCAAGATGACAGACAGGTCCTGCAAGTCCCTGAACAGGTGGCAGGAAGTGGGCAGTGGTCCCCGAGAGGACACCAAAGCTCCTATTGGTCCCTGAGCAGCAGCAGGCAGGGGGCAGGTGGTCTTTAGATGACACCACAGGTTCTGCTGGTCCCCGATCACTGGCAGGCATGTGGCAGTGGGTCCAGAGACGACATAGTAGGTCCTACAGGTCCCTGAGCAGAGGCAGTCAGTGGACAGTGGGTCCTGAGATGACAGCACAGGACCTTCAGGACCCTGAGCAGCAGCAGTCAGAGGGCCACGAGACAACAGCACAGGTCCTGCGTGTTCCTGAGCAGTTGCAGTCAGGGGGCCCTGGGTCCCGAGAGGACACCACAGGTTCTACAGATCCCTAAGCAGGCAACAGGAGGTCCCGAGACAACAGCACAGGTCTTGCGGAGCCCTAAGCAGAGGCAGGCAGAGAGTCCTGAGACAACAGCACAGGTCCTGCTTGTCCCTGAGCAGCGGCAGGCAGCGGGTCCCAGGAGAAAACTACAGGTCCTGCAGACAGGGGGTCCCGAGACAACAGCACAAGTCCTGTGGGTCCTGTGCAGTGGCAGGCAGGGGGCAGTTGATTCCTTGACGACATCAAAGGTCCTGTGGTTCCCTGAGCAGCGGCAGGCATGGGGCACGTGGTCTTGAGGTGACACCACAGATACCGCTGGTCCCTGAGCAGTGGCAGAAAAGGAGCAGTGAAGCCCGAGACAACAACACAGGTCCTGCGGGTCCCTGGGCAGTGACAGGAAGGTGGCAATGGGTCCCAAGACGATACAATAGGTTCTACGGCTCCCTGACCAGTGGCAGGAAGTGGACAGTGGATCCCAAGGTAACAACACAAGTCCTGAGGGTTCCAGAACGCAGACAGTGGAAAGTGAGTCCCAAGACAGCACCACAGGTGGTAAAGGTTCCTCAGCATCGGCAGGCAGGAAGTCATGGGTCGCAAGATGACACCATGTGGCCTGCAGATGCTTGAGCAGCAGCAGGCAGGGGGCAGTAGGTCCCGATACAACACTACAGGGTCCTTCAGGTCCCTGAGATGAGCCAGGCAGAGGGTACCAAGATGACACCAAAGGCCTGCAGGTTCCTGAGCAGCAGCAGGCAGTGGGCAGGGGGTTCAGGACAACACGACAGGTCCTGCTGTTCCCTGACAAGTCACAGGCTGTGGGTCCCCAACAAAACCTCAGGTCCTGCAGGACCCTGAGCAGGCAGTAGGGAGCTAGAGACATCAGACAGGTACTGCGGGTCCCTGAGTTGTGCCAAAGAGGAGGTAGTGTGTCCCGAGACAACACCAGAGGTCCTGCAAGTCCCTGAGCAGCCTGCTATGGGCAGTGGGTCCAGAGACAAAAACATAGTTTCTGCGGGTCCCTGTCCAGCGGCAGGCAGGGCACAGTGGGTCCCGAGGAGACAGCACAGGACTTTGAATCCCTGAGCTTTGACTGACAGGGTTTCCAGGTCTTAGGGGTCTCTGAGCAGCCTACAGGGGGCAGGGAATCCCGAGATGACACCGCAGGTCCTGTGGTTCCCTGAGCAGAGGCAGGCAGGGGGCCAGTGGGTCTTGAGAGGACAACACAGGTCCTGCAGGTCCCTTAGGAGCCTGCAGACTGCACGGGGTCCCCAGACAACACCACAGGTCTTTCAAGTCCCAGAGCAGGGGTCAGAGGATCCAGAAATGACATGACAAGTCCTGAGGGTCCCTGAACAGTGGCCGGCAGGGGACAGTGTGTCCTAGACACAACACAGGTCCTGCAGGTCCCTGAGCAGGGGCAGGCAGAGAACAATGGGCCCCAAGGTGACAACCCAGGTCCTGAGGTTCCCTGAGAAGCAGCAGGCTGGGGTCAGTAGGTCCCTAGACGACACCACATGTCCTGCAGGTACCCGAGCAGAGGAAGGCAGAAGGCAGTGTGTCATGAAAAACACACAGCAGGAAGTGAAATCCCGACAAACAATACAGGTCCTGCAGGTTCTTTAGAAGTCTGCAGTGGGCAGGAGTCCCAAGACAACACCACAGGACCTGGGGGTCCCTGAGCAGACTGCAGGGTGCAGTAAGTCCCTAGACATCAGCACAGGTCCTCCTGTTCCCAGAACAGGGGCAGACAGGGGATTCTTAGACAACAGCACAGGTCCTGCAGGTCCTGAGCAGGAAGGGGGCAGGTGGTATTTAGATGACACCACAGCTTTTGCAGGTTCCTTAGAAGTCTGCAGTGGGCCGGGGGTCCCGAGACAATACCACAGGTCCTGTGGGTTCCAGAGCAATGGCAGGCAAGGGACAGTGTGTCCTGAGATGACGTGACAGGTCCTGCTGGTTCCTGGGCAGTGTGAGGCAGGGGACTCTGTGTCCCGAGACAACAACACAGGTCCTGAGGGTTCCTGAGCAGTGGCAGGCAGGAAGCAGTGGGTCCCGAGGACACAACAGGTCCTACAGGTCCCTGCGCAGCGATAGGCAGGGGCCAGTGGATCCGGTTCGACTCCACAGGTCCTGCAGCTTCCTGAGCAGGAAGGGGGCAGGTGGTATTTAGATGACACCACAGCTTTTGCACTTCCCTGAGCAGTAGCAGGGAGGGGGCAGTGGGTCCCGAATCCACACCGCATGTCTTGCGAATCCCTGAGCAGCCTGCAGAGGCCAGTGTGTCCCCGGACGATGCCAGGGGTCCTCCAAGTACTGTGGGTCCCCGAGTCTTGAACCCCCTGCCCCTGCCTGTTGCTGTTTAGGGACCAGTATGACCTGCGGTGTTGTCTTGGGACCCAGTGTTCCCTGCCTTCCACTATTCTGGGACCCGCAGGAACTAAGAAATTGTCTCGGGACCCCCTGCCTGCAGCTGCTCAGGGACCAGAAGGACCTATGGTTTCATTTCGGGAACCACTGCCCCCTAATGTCGCTGCACAGGGACCCGTAGTACTTGTGGTATCACCTCGGGATCAACTGCACCCTGCCAGCCACTGCTAAGGGACCCGCAGGACCTGTATTGGTGTCTCCAGACCCTCTGCCCCCTGCCTGCTGCTGCTCAGGAACCTGCAGGACTGTGCTGTCGTGTTTGGACCCACTGCACCCTGCGGGCTGCTCAGGGACCCTCAGGACCTGTGGTGTTGCTATGTGACCCATTGCCCTCTGCCTGCCGCTACTCAAGGAACTGCAGGACCTGTGCTGCCATCTGGTTACCTTCTGCCTCCTGACTGCCACTGCTCAGGGACTACAGGACCTGTGGTGTTGTCTCA